>NW_028280289.1:0-32875 GCF_059751315.1 Micrasema longulum
TGTCGAAAGAAGAGTTGGTCAAAAATTTCTACTAAAAAACGAATATGTATCAATTAAAAAAAGCTAAATTATCAAGAGATAAGGCTTGCACACAGTTTTGCAAAATGTAATATATTGCACTCAATATAAAATAATGACTTGCTTCATCGGTCATTGCGTCACGTAAAATCATTGTGTGTGTAATCGATCAACGGGCTATGAACTCCACATATATTTTTAATATATATAGATTTTTTTATTACTTTTAAATAATATTTTTAGTTTGGGTTTTAGGCTAGAGCGTTTTTAATATTTCAAATTGATTGATAGGGTAATTGGTAGGTTTCCTCATTAAAATATTTTTTTAAAACTAAACTTAATAGTGCATTATGCTATACATATTAAAAAAATATGAATGTGGAATCAGATCATGAATATGGAAGGAGAGAGAGTAACATGAACCAAGGAAAGAAAAGGGATATTTTTTAAATTTTTTTTAAACAATAAAAAACAGGAAGTTTAGGATTCTGACAATATAAAGTAATGTTTCAGGCGTTTCTTGAAAGCGGCTAAAGAAGGTGTATTTTTTATAAGAAAGGGTAGCTCATTTCAAAGTCTAGCACCATGAACGGAAAGAAAATAGCTGAAAAATGATGTGCCATGTTGAGGAATGGAAAGTGTTTTCAAAAGACCATGATCAAACACGTTAATAAAATTTTTCATATTTTGGAGCGCAAGCGTTGTGAAAAATACTATAAAGAAATGAAAGATATTGAAAGTTTATGCGCTGATAAAAACAAAGCCATTTGAGTTCGAAATTATTATTTCAATTTATTTTTACATGAACAAATAACGTTCAAAGATTATTATATATGTGCGCTTATATTATATGTTACGGATTTTTAATCATTTATTATGACAAAGACATAAGGAAATAATGCCATTTCATTGAATACATGATCGAGATTCACTGCATGTGCTTTACTAATGCAGTGATCAATGCACCACTTGGTGCGAATAAGGGTTTGATGATGATGAATAACCATTTGATCTCCCACGGAAGAAGCTTGTCATTAAAACAATTCATTTCGCCAATTCAAATCATCCACCCACGTTTTAAATTCAAATAAGGTGTTATATTTTATTTTTGTTGAAGATTTACAATCTTACGAATATTCAATATCGTCGATATTGGCCCAGCAAATCTGCCCTTTCGAGTGCTGGGAATTTTCGAAAATCCTGTTCTCATAAATTTTAAAGCAGTCAGCCTTATTCTGTGGCTTAGCTGAATTTATAGATTTTATATTCTGGCGTGGTGCGTTATGCCTCAGTGGCTGGCGGGAATTCGGGCCTTTTACAGGTCAACCGGAAATAGGTTTAAAGCGGAAGTCCTCATTCGAAGTATTCCGTTCCCATCTTGCTGAGAGGGTTGCCCAATATTAAAAACATTCGTGTATTACGTATCATTATGTTAACTTACTGTCTATTTCAATGGCTTACCAATTGAAAATTGCCAATATGCATATATTGCACCTTTAGGGCGAAAACGACGTAACTAAAAAAAAAAAAAATTGTTAAGATCATAAAACGACTTCACTTTTGAATTCGAATCTTTCTTCTTTAAAAAAACGCAACAAGTCAGTACAAAGGTTAGTCGGGTTGTGGTCCCGTAGCTAGTGTTGCGAACTCACGGATCAGAGGTCTGAGGTTCAAACCCCACTCTACCCCAATTTGATTTCCATTTCCTAATAGTGAGTTATTTACAACTCGTTAAAAACGTCCAGCAAAATTTAAATATTTGGGTAAATTATAAGAACGCTAATATTTATTTAATAAAAAAATAAATAAAAAGCGACGCTATTAGTTTTGTGTTTAAATTGCTGTTTGAAGGACGCGACGCAGACAAACATATAGTGATCGAAAGCTGGTTGAGTGAATTGTATTCCGATACAAATGATAAGTTTATTTAATTTTTTTAAACATTAAAACGACCAATTGAGTTTTGTGATTATTTCGTTACGAGTTATCGATAATCTTAATGACTTATTTAAGTTCATGTTATTTTATTATTTAATTTATCGATCATCTTAGTGACTTATTAACGTTTATTCACGTTATTACGGTGACCTGATCTGACCTTATAAAAATGATGTCTATCATCCTATTTATCAAAGTGCTTTTGTTTGGTTTTTTTTTTCAATCTAATAATGACTCATTAAATAAATGTCTTCTTTAAACTTATAATAATTTGTTTTCATTACGTTTTTTTTCAGAGATTTATAGTTAAATGTTTTTGGGATAATTTTTATCTCAAAATTTGGGGCTTACTTCGAAAAATACGAAACAACCGACGAAAGAATAAGGTGTCACGTTTTACATTCTTCTTTTGCAATTTCCCAAAGAGTTGACTTTTTAAGTTAAGTCGTTTTCGTCCTAAAGGTGCGATATATTCAAGCAAAGAAAATAGTGAGTACAACTTAATCCATTTTATTACAAATACAGCTCTGTAATGGCCTAGATTTATGCTTGACATATTTAACTTTTCCGTTTCCGTGATGTAACTGGCGTTGCAAATTGCACTCAATTAACAAATATCTCGGCAACTACAATGAATCTTTTATGTTCTAGAAAGCTTTATTAAATAAAAAAAAATGTATATCACATTTTTAGATGTATTAGATAATTATAAATAAAATATTAAGTAAATCGGGATATCCGAAAACGACAAAATATTGAGTACTCTGAGACAAATACATAAAACGTTCATTTGAAAATAAGAAATGTAACCTAATTAGATCACTTAGCAAGAAACAAATACAGTTTTAATATAATGAGAAAAGACAGTGTTTATCAAGCGATCATTTCTTAACCTCAGGTAACCACACAGTATGTTAAAGGTTAACCTTTTACTCTATAAGTGTTGAAATATTTATAAATCTTCAGTAATATATTAAGTTCATTTTTAATTTATTCCAATTTATTTTTTATTTATTTTAATAACTGCACTGAATTCATCTTTATGCTGACTTTTTGAATGTTAAAAGTCAAATTCTTAGAACACGCTAAAAATAATTCATATTTATTAAATAATTTTACTTTTCAGTTCATATGCCTGTGATATAAAAAAATCGAACAAAGAATATGATGAGAAAACAAGGTTAATAATGCAAAAAAGGAACAATTATGTGTGTGAAATAGAACCAAAAACCTGGACGACTGTTTTCGATTCGATGGCTACTCTCAGGTTCAAATCCTGAAAAGGGGAATCAAGTAGGAGTCCGCTTCTTAGAATAGTTTTTGCCTACAGCAGGTTTTTGAATGTACAGAATGGTAGGTAAATTTTGTACGTTTTCAAAGGAGCTTAATGTCATTATCATCATTATCATGAGCTCAACTACCCTGAGTGAGCCTTGGCTGAATCCAGGAGTCTCCTCCACTTTTGTTGGTCTGTTGCCCTTCTTCTCCAGTTCCTCACTTCCAGCATTGTCCTATCTGCACTAATGCAATCCATCCATCGCATTTTCCATGGGGCTTCTTGGTCTTCGTCATCTTCGCCTTCTTTGTGACACAGAGAGAATTAGGCAATTTATGGGGTTTTCACCGTCCATTCTCATTATATGGCCAGTCCACCTAAAGCGCTCCACCTTGATGGAGTTGATTACATCGAGCGCTCCGTAGATTTTATATAGCTTCCTGTTGTAGCGACGACGCCAATGGTTGTCTTCTCTCACGGGGCCATAGACAACTCTGAGGATTCGTCTTTCGAAATAGTTCTTTCAATGTTATTTGTCATAACCTAGTTTTCAGAGGCATATATAAGGGTTGGTTTTATTAGAGTTTTGTTCAGTATTATTTAAGTATTAATTCGAAATAGTTTGGACCGTAATTGTATCTTAAGCGCGTAGCACCAACGGTTAGCAGCCATTATTCTCCTCCTAATTTCTTTCTGTGTATTGTTGTCACTCAATGCGAGCAATGAAACTCAATGTCTCTGGGCACGAAACGAAAAAATGTTTTGTGTCGTGCTTTTCCGTCAAAGGGAAGTAGTGTTGCTAATCCTTGGTGTTGAAATTGTCAAACCTAGGACCTACCTACTCACAATCTCTTCACGGTCACTTAATTAAATTGATGTAGTTAATAACCTTTAAACAAGCGGTGCTACATTAATGATATTAAGATTTATTGTATGAAGGATGTTGGAGTTAAGATTTTTTATTAATAATTGAATTAGATGTTATTCAATTTATAAACGTGCTGTAATAGAAAGAGTCTTTTGTAATTAAATTTAATTAAAAAAACGCAATTATTTTTACCATTGGTGTTTGCAATATGGCGATGAGAAATAATGAAAATATCTGGCATAACCAGTCATTGTGATTTGCCAAACTCACGGGGAAAAGGGCCGTGAAAGTAGTTAGTTAAATTCAATTAAAATCACGGTTTTTTTAATTAAAAAAATTTTCAAGAGTGACTCGTTCATTGACAAAAAAAAACATTTTTTTTACAATTTTTTTTATTTAACTTTTTGTATTTAATTTCAATCGTCATTAGCGGGCTAATTACTTGAAAAATGCTAATTTCTTCTAATTAACTAATAAAATATAATATTTATTTTTTTATAATTCAAGTTACAAAACATATTCAATAGCAAATAAAAATAAATAATCTAAACATATATAAAATGAAATTCAATGTGTTTATGGATATAAAAATGTAGGCTGGATTATAAATGTTACACAGTGTGTAAAATGGCCACATTAACCAGCTAATGACAGGTCGTAAGCAATGTAAATACCTTAACATCCATATTCGATTCTCTAAAATATTCTTCATCTCTGTTGTAATATGTTAATCTTAATAACTCTCAAAGGGGTGAATTTCAGTCATTGTCTTCAAAAATTAGGACAATTTAAAATTATTTTAGCTTCTTACTTTGTAGTCTAGAAAACAGGAAAATAGATCTTATTTGTACTAAAGTTTAATTAAAGCTTTATCAAAGAAAACAGTTGATCTTATTGTGTTCTGAAGATTATTCTGTTAATTCACTAGAGAGAAGATGTTGTTAGGCATTACGAAGAAAGGGTCTATTGTTCTACAGCCTATATGAAGACTATAAGGCGCCCAGTCAGGATTCAGGATGCTTCTTCGCTGAAGAAAAAATAACGTCCTGTGTGCGTCGCGACACCAAAAGTCGGCGCCGAAAAATATCGTACTATACGACTAAGTTTTACTTATTTTACTTTTTTAACCCTTTTCCTTTTGTGCTAAAAAACCCGCGCTTTTCGGTGCTGAGTATTAAATACACATACAAAAACAATGAATTTGAGATCTGAAAATTAAAAAATTCACAGGCAACTGCTGTAAACAACAATATTTAATGCCAAAATTGATAAAATTAGTAACTTTATGGCTAAAAACATCAAGATACCATTTGCAAAAGCTCTAGCAAACAGACCACCCTTAGCAGAGTTCCGAGAGCAACTAAAATCAATTTGCGTTTTGCGTCATCATTGCTTGCTTGCATCATGCGTCAAATTTTCCTCTCACTTACAAATATATCTATGGCGTTAAGAGTGAGAGGTAAAGAGTGTTTGAACGATGTGTATTCGCTATTATTTTACCTCCTTACCGTGACGATGTGACACATCCATGAGCTTTCAATTGTATAGGTGGGTTAACTCAAATTTCTGATGAAATATTTTTTTCTATGCCCAATAAGTATTCATTATTTAGTAATAAATTATTTCTGAATAATACTGAAAATCTAAACTTAGTTTTTATTATATTTGCAGAGATATGAAAATTTTTAGACGCAATGTGTACAGTGTACAGGCTACACAAAGCCAGGGAACAAATTAAAAATCTTCAAAAAATTATCATCTGCAAATAGTTCACGTAAAATAAAGCATTTTTTAGAAATAAATTCCAAATCAAAACCACTTCCGTTTTATATTATATGATAGATATTTGTGCTAAGTTTTGTTGAGTTTACAATACCGACATGTAAGAGTTACAACAGAGATGAAAACCACCTTTGAGACAAGAATTTGGATGTTTGGGTGGTTGTGTGTGATCTGTCATTCATGGCGGCTACTTTGTACGCTATGTAACATTCAAATGTAAAAAAACTCAAATGTGTATACTACAGAATAAAAAATATGACTTTTTAAAGATAGGCAAAATGGTGAACGTTATAGTACGTTAAATGGCCATTTGAACCAGGTCATAAACCCAGTAAAAGCTTAAAAATACATATTAACTTTTTTTGTTTATTTTTTATCTCTGTTGTAATACCCTATCTTAATCTCTTTAGGGGTTTGATCAAGCCCTTGCTTACAAACATTCGGTTTAACTAAAAGCATTTTTTATTTAACCAATTTGTCCAAAGTATTAAAGTTGAATAACGTTGTTAGGCGTTACCTAGTAGGTAAAATAATTCAGTCAAATAATTTCACCTACATCGATAAAAGTGAAGTTTTATTGAGTTTTATAAGAAACTAGCGGACCCGACAGACGTTGTCCTGCCCAAACGTTGGCTTTTTATTATTTTTATTATGGATAACTTATATAGCGCCATTTTCGTAATAAAATACCTCAAGGGCGCTTGACATAGTGATTTAATTGTTAAATTAATTTAATTGAAGATTTTAAATTTGTAATTTAATTAAAACAATTTATTTTGTTGTCAAATGCTACGGATTTATATCAAATGATTTAGAGAACAAGTGGGCTTTAAGTTTTTTCCGAAACATCACTTCACTTTCACAGCCTCGCACCTCTGCTGGGAGAGCATTCCATGCCATAGGGCCTGCGACCGTAAATGCGCGTTCACTAAATTTAGTGCGCTGTTTGCGTAGAGGTATAATAACTTTTTCTCTCGCCGTAAACGTAGCTGATCTAAGCGTGAGACGCCTGTCAGCTAGTTCATCTGGAATGCATAGTTCCCTTAGATATTCCGGAGCAGAGTTGTGCAGTGACTTATACATAAGCCAACAGAGTTTGTATTCGACCCTCTGTGGAAAACGTAGCCAGTGTAGTTCCCAAAGTAGTGGAGTGATATGACTGAACTTAGAGATTCCAAAAATAAGTCTCGCTGCGGCATTCAATACAGATTGTAGGCGAGTCATTTTGTTCATTGGTAGACCTGCATAGATACCATTACAATAATCGACTCAAGACACTACATACATACGCATTTATTAATTGACGGGCGACATCAAACGGCAAATTTTTGCGTGTGCATTTAATTTGTCTCAGCTGGTAGAAGCATGAACTTATCGTTCTACTAATTTGAGCGTCAAGAGAAAGATCAGAATTAAGTAAAACTCCCAGTAGTTTAACTGTGGGTAAAGTGGTAGCCGTATCCTGGATCAAATTCTGTCGTCTGGCTGAAGCCACCCACAGTTGTTCAGTTTTTGATGGGTTTATTTTATTCTATTTTATTTTTTGCACCACAAGAGACCAGGAGGCCCAATTACAGTGGTGAATTATATAACAGAACACCCAGACTTCAGAAAAATCACATTTTTTTATTTTTGTGTTCTCACCGGGAATCGAACCCGGAACCTTCCGAACGTGAGTCAAGCGTCTTGACCACTACACCACGGAGGCCGCCAATAATGTTAGTCTGTTTTCAGCCATCCAGTTTCCTATTTTCTTGATGCATCCATCAATTAAATTGACAAGCACACTTCTTTTGCCTGATTTGCAATAAAAATAAATCTGCGTATCATCTGCATAGCAGTGAGACCACAATCCACATTCTTTGATAATGTTCTCTTTATTTTTAGTGTAAAGGAGATAGAGGAGTGGTCCGAGTACTGACCCTTGAGGTACTCCTGTAGACACCCGAAAGTTGGTTGAGCTTTTACCCTGGAACACAACTGCATATTCTCTTTCATTAAGATATGAACTGAACCACATATGTGCCTGATCACGGATACCATAAGTTTTCTCCAGACGTTCAAGCAAAATATTATGGTCTATAGTATCGAATGCAGCACTCGTGTCCAGAACAGCCATCAACACCAGATTACCAGAGTCTACCGCCGTTATAATGTCAGATAGTACTCTTATCACTCCCGTCTCCGTGGAATGAAAACGTCAGTATGCCGATTGCCTTACCGAAAATAAAGAATTCTACTCGATATAGTTAACGAGCCTATGAGAAATTATTTTTTCTAGTATTTTTGATACGATGGGAAGATTTAAAATAGGGCGAAAACTGGCTTGCCTGCTACAAGCTTGGAAAAATCAATAAGCGTCAATAAATAAATAAATAAATATTTTTTTTATTTTTTTTAATGTATCGTGAAAGCGTGCAAAAACTTTCCGGATAAAAGGAAAAATAGTTTTCATTGATAAATAGATACCTAGGTACTTGTTTATGGTTGAATTCCAAAACATAAAATAATTTATTTTCAAGTCAAGAATTATTTTAATGTATGTCAAACTCGGCCCTTCTCACTAACAAGAATGCAATTTATTTATGAATACTATTTAAAGAAATATATTGAATGTCAGTTAATATTATTTGAGTATTATCGAAAGTTCAGTAAAAAGAAATAAGCGGGAAGAAATTATAAAGAATGTGAGGAAAGAATCTGATTGGGATCCATAAAAAGCGAATATTGTTTGTGAACATTAAAAAACAATCTTTTTAAAACAAAAAAACATCCTTTCTTTTTTTTTTCAAATACATTTTCGTCGTATGCAACCCTGGTAGGTCGATGAAAAAAATATTTATGCTTGTAACTTTTATTACATATTTGATTGAAATTGTTTATATCTACGAACACGCGTAGCGCAAAGATCTACATTTCACTGAAAACCACACGTAAATCGGTTAAACCGTTAAGGAGGAGTTTAGTGACATCACACGTACAGAAGGATTATATATATAGATGTTTAAACACAGAAAAGTTGTGAATTTTTCCCAGTGTGAAAAGTAGCCTTTTAAACCAGCTAATGACAGCTATGTTTTAGTCTTAAAAACCAATCCATACACTCGAGTCTCCAAGATTTAATTGAAAGATTATTAACATATTACAACATAAATGCAGAACATCTAAAGAAGGGAATATTATAGAAGTCCAGGCTTCCACGGAGCTTTTAACATGTCATTGGTAACTGATAACTTCCAAGGGAGTGAAATCTAGTACATGGCCACCAACATTCGAGATAATCAACATTTAGTTTTTTTTTTAATTTTCAGAAGAAATAACAACATGAAAATGAACATTTTTACTGCAATAAAAATCAGGAAATTATCAGGAGCAGAACAAAGCCTTCACGTGGAAATTTAATGTGCTGGCATGCGATTTTCACAGCTAAATTATGATGTTGGGTTCCTAATTAATTTCTTGGAGCCACATACTCTAAAAGGTAGAAGTTTTTATGTGAAAATCGGCAGAAGAAAAAGAACCGAAAAAAGCATGTTCAGTTTACTATGTTGCCTTTATCAGGAATGAATTTTACAAGGGGTGGATTCGGGTATACCTAATTAACATTAACGAATATAATAAATATGCTGTAAAATAATTAAACCATTTTTAATAAGCGCAAAAATCATCAAAAACCATCCTTCAAAAGCTTTACAGATATCAAAGAAATTCCTTATTCAAGGAATTCGCAGTGTTTGATATCAGACAATAACATTTACTAAAGACAGTGGTGGTCACTCATACTAACAGAGACGTACACCCATCAGATTCTTATCATTTTTAGACTCGGAGTCCCGATAGTTATCTGATTTTTTCACGAATGGTTAGAACTTTTATGGTACAGACACAATACTCTTAATAAGAAAAAATATATATTTTATGCCAGAATCGTGGAAATGTCGTAAGATTCTCAAGCTTAAGAGGTTACTGACTCCTTTGCTTTGTGAAATTGGTCGCGGAGAGCAGGTATGAGAAGATTCAAAATAGCTAATAGATTGATTTTCCTAGTTTTTTATTATGTAACCACTATTTTTATCTGAATACATTTTATTTTTTTTCTATGTATGTTACATATTATATTTTTGCCTAGTAAATTAATCAATTTATTTTTACCCTACCGCCGGTTTTATAAACATTGGATTGTAAACTTGGTACTAATTTAATGCCTAGACTTCCATATTCCTTTCTCAAAAATGTTTTTCCTCTCTGTTGAAATAAATTGAAATATTTTCTCAAGTTTTTTAAGTAATAACACAATATTTTGAAATTTATAAGCAAAAACTCAGTGTAAATATGCTACACATAATTTTAATACTTAAGAAATGATTGGCATAATGTTTTTCTTTACGTTTGATTATTCACAGTTTTCTTTTAATTTGCATAAAGTTTTATAAATATTTAAAGCATTGACTTTATCGTCAAACATTTTACCAAATGTTTTCAAATATGTTTATACTGACTTTTCTTACTAACCGACTTTGTTATGTCTACCGGTTTCAAGACGTACCCGTTTCTTCGTCAGGACACTAATTAAACTAACATGCAAAACACACTACACACCTTCAACATAGTTGTTGCCCAAAAATATAAAACCAACATGACATGCATTTTAATAAGCACATGCACTGATTAGAACAAGCATTCACTGATTAGACTATGAAAATATTTTATGTTGTTTGCGAAATACTTGAAAAAAGTGGGAGGGAATGAAGGGAAGGGCGAGAATTTAATAGGTTTAGGGTGACCATTTCAATGGAAATAAATTGCAAGTTACCTAATCAATTCAAATTATAAAAAATACAGGAGTTAAAATCTTAAATACAAATAATAAAGGATTAATAGCACTGAATAGAATATATCTTTGGTTAAAAGTAAATAATATGGAAATATTTCATATGAGAATAGTTTTAAAAAATACACACACTAGCCAATATTGTATTTTACTTCATTATTTTACAATAAGTAAGTCAATAATTTAAAGCGCCTTCACCGTTTACTGCGCAAATATCCCGAGCAGCTTTGGCATATTTAACAAATAACAACAGGGATAGAGAATACCTTAACTAAGGGAATATGAAAGTCTAGGCATGTACAGGGCTTATGACCTGTCATTGGCTGTCTACGAACATTTGGACAAACTCAAATATTGTTTGGCATATTTATTTCCTCGATTGAACGCGAATAGATGGTGGTGTCTAAAAGCTCATTTTCGTCCACTTGACATTCCATTTTGAAGGCTTGTTATCAAATAAAATAATACGTGTAACGTTAAAGTAAATACAATAATGCAAATTTTAATCTTTTTGAATGACGATTCTTTGCCATTATTTTTTATTTTTTTACTTTTTTTTAAATTTTGAAAGAAACGGACGCAATTCATGTTAACACCTAATACATACATGTATTATGATTCAGATAAAGGTAATCGTCAATCCAGGAATCGCACTCAGCCAAGCAGGACCAACCTGCCGATGGTTATGCCAGTTGGAAAGCCTACCGCTATGCTGAACAACATCGCTCTGGATATTGATCTGTTTCATGTATCCAAAAGGATTTTTCGGAACAGGGTTCTCCTACTACTCTGACATGAGTCTCTTTCCTGTATTTTTTCCTTTTTTATAATATGTACGTATTGAATGTATGTTTTTAATGGATATGTTATTTTTAAATAAATGAATAGAATAACTAAAAATATACCACAACACCCAGGCTAATTAAACAAAAATATTTCTTGGATTTTTTTCTTGCAACAGGCGGGAATCGAACCCACGGCCCATAGTTTCTAAGTGAGCCGTCTAACTGACTGCGCCACGGGCGGCGCCTCTCAAACCGTGTATACCTTAGTTTTATTTTTTCGTATATATCACATCGTACATATTGTGGTTACTAGAGCTTTTTAATAAACGTGCTTACTGTTACCATGAGATATATTTATTTTGTCTCAAAACAGTAAAATTGATTAAAAAATTGTAACGCTTAAGTAAAGCTCCATTATTCTGAAATCGAAATAAGTTTAATAGCTATAAAAGCTCGATTTCCGATCCTTTTCCAGATAAGTTGGGTTCGTGTCTCTAGATCCGGTCCTGCAATAACCTTACGTGTGCTAGCCTCCCTTAATTGACTATGAAACAATATATTATACTGCCTTCTTTCTCCCTTCACGAATAAAGTACAGAAATTTATTAACTGTGAAAGCCTTTAGCCTTCAGGATTCGCAGGCTTATGCGATTTATACCAACTACCCTGAGAAGTGGTGTAATGCTATTTAAATTAAATTGATCTAGGGAAGAAATTAAGGCTTACGTTATTTATATGCAGCCCTCTAAGAATAATCAAATAATCATAAAGAGTAATTAATATGTGCTGTAATACAAGTATTAATTCATTTATTTATCTTTTATTGATTTAATTCATAAATTTTATCTTTAATTTTCTAGCAATGAGGAAGTTCAGTGGTATTAAAAAAATATTTGATCATCAAACTAGGTAACCCTCACCTTATACATATTGTTAAATATTATTAACCGAATTTCAGTGCATGTTCGGACATGGTGGTGTTTGCATCACCTTTATATCTCCGTGTAATTTATATGTGTTCTTGTAAATACTATATTTACCACGGTGGTGGTAAAGATGAAAGTATATTTTAATATTTGAATGTTGGTGTAGTAAGTAATCTGACGAAAAGACAGGTACGTCTCGAAAACAGTAAACATAAAAAGTCTGTAAGTGGTTAAATACTGATATTTAATGATATCAATCAAAATATTTGACCACACAGTTAATGCTTTGAAAATAAATGATAATTATTTATTTATTTGACCTCATAATAGACCAAGAGGCCCAATAGGGAAATATCACACAATACAAATACCGATAAAAATATATGAAATGGACTAAGAATAAATAATTGTATTTTAAAAATCAATTTGGAAATAGTGGATAAATGTTTTCATGTATAACTTTCAAAAAGAAATAACAAAAAAATATGTCACTTGAAAAACGCGACATGTTTGGCATTGATAATTGAGACGTCAAGATTCGTGACGATGTTCTAAAAAAATTTAAATAGTTTGGAACAAAATAGAAAAAAAAGAATCGTGACGTATTAGGGGGTGCAATGACCGTTTCCGCGGGAATTCAAAATTACAAATTTAAAAATATTTTTTATGCTCTTAATAAGAAGTACAATTTTTTTTTACTCTACTGTATTTCAAAAACCTTTATTGCTTAAAAATGTTTAAAAAAACGGTATTTCCTTATTGCTATGGTAAATGATAAACATTATCACCCTTACTGTGCCACTATATATTTTGTTTAAATTTATTTCAACAGAGAGGGAAAACATTTTTGAGAAGGGAATACGGAAGTCTAGGTATTTACAGGGCTTATGACCTGTCATTGGCTGGTTTAAGTGGCCACTTTACACACTGTGTAATATTCACCATTCTGCCCATGTTTGAACATCCACATTACCTCGACTTTTCCATCTGTTGACTTTTGTGAAGTAAATTTGTTGTTTTATTCGGTTTAGCTCCTTTGTTGTTTTATTACTTTACTATTATTTTTGTCGCTTAACTGTGAGACAGCAAATTTATTTAATGATGAGGAAAACTGCATACAAAATTTATTTAATTTTAAATATTTATTTTACTTTTATTAAAATGTACAGGGGCTAATTGTTTCAGGTCTTGAATAGCTAAGAATTTCATGTGTTCAGGCCTTTCAATCTTTTTTGTTACAAGTATTTTTAATTGCATTATGCTAAAACAATTGGTATTTATAATGGATTATTATAAAATCATGTTGTTCATGAATTATATACCAACATATTAGTACGAGTACGGATATTTCCAACTAGTTGAAAAAGGCTTCAAAATTATAATATTTGGGTTAGCTGGAAAAACCCACATATCACCTATTTATACAACAATAATTCTTGAACTTAAGACCAAAGGATATTTATTTTTGTATAACAGTATTATCTCATTGAGTTAAACCAAGTTAACCTTTACATTTGATTCAATTTAAGATTAATATATATAAGAGTAGAAATAAAGTGTACTGTTATTCTGAATAAATAGTTCCACAAAATTAAATTTAGCAAAGCTAAAAACGATTAGAATTAAATTATTTGTGGCATTAATTACGTTTAAAACACCGATGCAGAACAATGTTTGGGTGGATCTGTTATTCTAGTTCTTTATTACATTATTTTCTATTAAAAATGACACTTAACAAGTATATATACGAAGCTATATTACTGTTTTTATTTGACCTTTATTTTTATTACACTATAATTCAATTATTTTTTAGGTTCAATCTTGCATATTTCTTGGCAACAAAATCTGCATCTCTCCTGTTTGAGATAGAGTCAATATCGTGGCATATTTGATCCAGATCTTCTCGGCAAGGACGTACTCTGCCAGTCGATCCCTTGACCATTCCTTCCATTATATTGAGCAGGAGATTGTAACGCAACAGCGTATGACTTATCCATTCTACACGCCGCGCCATTTTGATTTGGCGTTTGACAGGTGCCTGGTTCCTTTGATCTTGCTGAGAAACTAGTTACTTGTTATCTGGTCTCTCCAGGAATTTTTTTAGATTCGTTTTAAGGTCCACATCTCAAACGCCTCTAATATATTACGATCGTTTCCATCTATGCACCATGTCGAAACCATATATAAAAAAATCTCCACTCTTACGTTTTGACCAATTGCTTGTGGAACTCTAGGTTTATGCGGGATTTGAAAACCTTTGATTTTTGAAATTAAGGGCGAATTTTTCAAGGTGAATTCGACTGTATGGCCATCCCGTGTGAGTTTGGTTCAATGCTAGACAATTTAGAATTAAATGAAATATTCATAAATTATAAATGAAGAATAGCACTCTTTGAAGAATACAGACTACCTATTGTGAGAGTATTAGTGACATCGACGTATTACGCTGTAAATACTATATTTTTATCAGATCTGTCGAAGTCTTTTTAAATTTATCCCATGCTTAAATTTTAATTTGAACTTTTAATTTTTACTAATTCATATGTACATCTACTACCTGAATCTAATTGATTATTTTCGGTTCTGGATTTTTACAAAGAAATATAAATGTTCATGAAAACAGAGCGAGAGTGGAGGAAAGTCGAGTTGGAGCTATACAATGTCTTCTTTCTTTTATTTACTTTTTATTTAATAATTTTTAACATATTTTTTTTTTACGTTCTCCTTCATTGTATTCAAAATGAATTATTTTAAAAATTGTAACTGGCCTTACTTGCTTGAATTTCTCTCTTGTACTTTGTATTTATAAAAAAAACTGTATGCTTTTCTTAATTAATAAATAAATAACTTGCACTTACGCACTGGCTCCTCCGTTGATTTTTTTCGAAACATCGAAGTTTAAATTTTTTTTAATTAACAAATCCTTGATAAGTCTGAAATGCTGGAATTAAATTTCGCTTAATGCGTGCTTTTCTCAGAACCTGGAAGAATTAAAAATATACGACTATTGAAACCAACCAATCTTTAAAATTGACGGATGAGAAAACACATTTTATCACTGAAAACTGTTATAAAGAAAATTGATAGTCTTTTTGTCAATACGTCGATTCAATATTGAACAAAAGTATAAACGTTATTCTTTGAGTTCGAAAATTCTCATCGCTCTAAAAATACTTCATCAATCGATTTCAGAATTTCTTGCCAAATTATAAAGTTTTTTTTTGTAACACCCTAAGTTTTTATTAAAACAACGGTTTTTATCACTCATTTTTGATGAAATCGGGATCCAAACCCAAGATCTCATTTATAAATATTATTTATTCGTCAGCCCAACATGCATGTTTAAGACCAGTGGTGGTCGCATCCCTTCAACTGTGCATGTTAAGAAATATGTTCGTGCATGTTATGTATTTTGTGGAGAAGGCGATCTGCTAGTGTAGTGAGCGTCTTGAAGAAGAGACGGATACGTCTCGAAAACAGTAGAATCAACATTTTGATCTAGCATTTTGACTGTTTATTTATTTATAAAACCGCTTAGGGCTTTATCGACAAAAAAATAATGATCATAATATAAAATACTTATGCATTGAAACAAAATGTACAAAAATTCAGTATCTCAAATGTAGATATGACAAAAGAAATCATTTATATGTGCGTTCATGTGTGTGCGTGGATGGCTCGGAGTGTAAATTCTGTATTTTTATTTATTATCTCCATGGAAAACGCAAATGTTAACAATTATTCTTTTCTCACTTGAAATTTATTTTCATTTTATTTTTTTTGTCACATTTGATGTTTATATCTTTTGCATAATTTATGAAAACTTAATTGGTCTTTTTATGTTGAAAATTGTTGTTTTTAATACTTATTATGTATGATGGTATGTTTTTTTAATAAAATAAAATAAAATAAATAAATTGATAAATTAAATAAACAATAACACCCTAAAAAAGTTTAGTGTAAAGACACTGAATTTTTTTAAATAAATATTTACAACCTTGTATTTTAGCCAAATATTTTGGTTTTGGGAGCTGTTTTCAAAAATGATAAATAACACACTATAAGAAAATAGGAATTACTGTTGACCGGAAAAATTCAATAGACAAGTTGACTATTATGTACATTGTACATTTCACGCATACACATATTTAAATGTTACTCGTAAAAAAAATGAAGCCCTTCGGGAATTTAATCGAATATAATAAAATACTTATATTCGGACCAACCCTCAACCTAATTTATACCTACTAATCCGTCCTTCTTGTTTCCTAGCGCACTCCGTGTAACAATAATTCTACGTGTGAGTGCCGGAACAAACATTTTACTATCAGTACAAAATCTAACACTAACGAGTAAAGTGCTTTCCTAATATTTCAACAAGCGAGCTGTGCTTGCGTCATTTTAGACCACCAGATCCTACCAGACAAGCTGTGCCAGCGTCTTCCGACCACCAACTTCTCCGGGGTTCCAGCACTCGTCACGCTTCATCCATCAGCAGGTTAGTGGAGTTGCGCAGTCTTCCTTCCCTTACAATACAGTCTACTTACTTAATTTTCCTCCTCCTAGAACGAGGTATCCTTTACATTCCGTCCACTCCTCAATAACTTATTATCAATTATAAACCAAAAGACTGAATTTTTAAGGTTGATGACTCTTACTCCCGTTTAAATAGGAGTGATAAATTATAATTAGAAGCGATGGTTTCACTAGATAGCTTAATTGAAAAAAACCTAATGTATTTTGTTCGTCTCTTGAATACTGGGGTCGAATTATGGAAATATTTACGAGATTAAGATTTATGAATCTCACTAATGGGAGATAAAAAAAAAACATTATGCTTTTTAACGGTAATTACTATTAATTAACATGTTTTATCTAGGGAGTTTTTATCCACCTCGTGGTGTAGTTGTTAGCGCGTTGACATACCATCCACGAAGTCTCAGGTTCGTTTCACGAATATCTTCTTTCAATATTTTGTTACCCTGAAGCGTAATTCAAATTACATTTATGTATAATACTGTCTGTATCACTACAGTACCATATGTGAAATTTTTTTTAAGTGAAATAAACAAGATATACCCACTAAAATTTTTATAATTTTATTTAATTATTTTCTGACTTACGTTTGCTTATTATGAAATACAAAACAGTGAAAAAAATAACAGTCAATTGACACAATTTGTTTCCTTTACTGGTGTTACTAGTGTCGAGGACACTTAACAATGTATGTAGGTACTTACAGAAAGAAAAAATACACAAAAGTTATAAATAAAATAAAAATACTGTGGTTCAGTTTTAATAAACTACAGAATAATGTTTATTTTTTTAAATTTTTATTTTATAACTTTATTGCATAAAATAAGTAAACATATTTAAAAACAGGGAATCTATATAAAACTTGTCAATAGAAAATGAAAACGGAGTGTTCTCTGTTTAGGATAGTCTCCATCTAACATGGCTCTGCCTGTTCTAAGATGGAGATTTTTTATCTTTTATAGTATAAACAGTTCTAAACTAATATAACAATAATAAAAAAACTAAAACCATTTAATTCTAAATGCCTAGCTCATCAAATGAAATAAATTAATAAACGTTATTATACAAATATAAAGTATATATATGTGCCAAGAATACATGTTATTTAAACATAAATAATAAAGTATGATATATTACGAGTATAACAAAAACAAATATAAAATAATGTACTAATTAACAATATAAATAATATGTGCCCCAATTATATAAATTATTACAATTATTAATCTAAATCTAGATTTTTTTTTCACATATTTTTCATGTACCTACTTGCAAATTATTTTTACCGTACTTGAAAAATAACAAATAACAACAGAGATGGGGAACCTTTCAGGGAAGGAATATTAAAGTTTAGGCATTTACAAGGCCATCGGATGGTTAAGTGGCCACTTTAATTTTCGAACACATATATTTTTCCAATTTTTTCATCTGTTGATTTTAGCGAAGTAAAAAAGCTGAAACCTTTATTTTTGTAAAGATATTCATCTGTTTGAATTATTTCACATACTTGGCATCGCCTGAAATAATTTTTTATACTATTTTTACTTCTTCTTCGACAAATGGTTTAGTAACGACATTTTCAGTTAGTCCAAATTTTTGTAGACAAAAGACTAGATTTTAACCCCAAGAGAGTTATTAAGATTAACAAAAAAGATTAAGTACTTGTTAATTTTAATTACTCCCTCTGGGGTAAAAGCCCTGTATTTTGTCTACGAAGATTTTGACGAACTCAAAATATTGTTTGAAAATAACAGTATATTTGCACTTAGATGCTTTTTGAAATTCTTAGCATACTTATTTATTTATATATTATTATATACGCCCAGAGGGCCCAGATGACAGGTACGTCATTCCTTCATATTCCTTTGATTTTTATTTCAATCCATATCCGGGCGGATAAAAAGTACATTTTTTAGTATGAAAAAGAACCAGAACTCTGGACGAGCGTTTTCAACTCGACAAAACTACTCTCACGTAAAAAAAATTAAAGGGAACATTGGGAGGAGATAAGTTCACCTAGTTGTGAAGTAATTGGCGCGTTCGCCAGCAATTCTAAAGTTCCTCGGTTCGATTTCTAACAGGGTGGACGTGAAATATTGATTTCAAAAGTGGTTTTACGATGCAATATTTCAATGTTCTTTCGTCACTTCACTTTCAATATAACAAAAATGACAATAATTTATATATTTATTCATACAAATACATACATATTATAAAAAAAATATGATCAAAGCGTATCTCAAACTCTATGAGGCCAAGGGCCCTGTGTTGAGTTGGGATACAACATAATGGAAAGTGGAAGCACGTACATAATTAAATAATAGCAAATATAAAAGTTAAATATTATTGCATTAACATACATACATTTCAAAGTTCACCTGGACAACACGCTTTATAAAATATAAATATATGCAATATCTCGCAGCAGTCTCCTGCAATAGTCTCTTCCCTTAGACAAAATCCAGACTTGTATACTCTTTCTGAAAATGGCTTTCGTTTTGGAGAACTTAATATGTTCATCCGGGACATTGAACACTTTTGGGGCCTCAAAATATCAATTTTTCTGAGCAAACGTCGTACGTGTTAAATATGTATATCAGCTGTAGTTGAAGTGCTAATACAGTACCATATGGACCACTAGGTACGAATAGGTAAATGACGATTAATAATTAATAACCTTTGATTTGTTTACAATACAATGTGTATAATTTATCATTTATATATATTTTAATTTATCTTAGTATTGATTTGACCTTCATAACGCCTCTAGAAAATAATCATCACTTTGTGTTAATTTAACATTGAATTTAACTATAAATCTAATAAAAATTCGTAACGGGTTGTGGTCCCGTGGCTAGTGTTGTGGCCTTACGGATCAGAGGTCCGAGGTTCGAACCTCTCTCTACCCCAACTTGATTCCCATTCTGTAATGGTGAGTTATTAACAACTAGTTGAAAATGGCCTAAAAATTGAAAAATTTTGGTGAATAATATGAATGCAAATATTCCTTTTTTTTATTTGCAAAAAAAATGCTTCAAGCAACTAGTGCATGATAAAAAAGAAATCCTTGTGGGTTTCACCTAAGTATTTTATTTAATTCACTTTATTTTAAGTGGTCCTATTTAAGTTTATTTTATTCTTATTATTGTTATTTATTTTTTTATATTTTTTTTTAGTGGCGGTTAGTTAAAGTGCTTCAAAGGCACACTCCCAATAATTTGTTTTGGTAGAGAATTTGTATTTATTTTACTTACGCTTCATTGTCGCCTGTATTTATTTCCTTCCATTAATTTTGTTCACATGTAACTTGTATGCCAAGAGTTGGCAGACAGATACAAAATATTCCGTTTTTTCGCATTCAACGTCTTCATATATTTATACGTCTAAAAGTATCAAATGAAACACGACTGTATCCCTTATTTAGGAATTTTCCACATTTTTCCTTGGAAAAATGATAATGTATCTTTGAGAAAAGTATTTTTTGAAAGCTATTTTTTCACATAATATTTTATTTACAAGTTTATTTAAATGTTTTAGCTTTCAAATTTTATACTTCTTCTTGAACCAAGTGGATTCATCAACAGTGTTTTGAGTTTGAAAGACTGAATTCAACCCCCTAGGGAGCTGTTAATATTAACATATTACAACAGAAATGAAGCATGCATCTCTGTTGCAATCAATTATTTTTCGTTCCCAACCGTGTCACCAGAAGTCAAAATCTGCTATTTATTAATTCTTCTAAGAGCACCTTTTGTTTTTATGCCCCAATGTCCAGAATGTGTAGATTAGTCAATTCTTCACACAACTTTGAATTTTTTGGGAAAGATCTTCCAGCTTTTCGTAGACCTCTTTGTAATCAACACAGTTTGGGATGTGATAAATTGGCATAGGTTAGCTCAAAATATTGATTGTGTTTTTAAATATATTGAAAACTATTGTTTTATAGCCCTTGTTTGTATTTGCTAAATATAATCTATTAATTTTGGTTCGGTTCTTTGTACTTTCTTTATATGACTATTACATTTGGATTAGGCCGTATATATAATTAATAAATACACACATTTATCAATAAATAAAATTGGTAAACATGCAACTGAAGGATGATTGAAATAAAAATGTATGAATTTTTAAATAAAAATGTCATTACAATCACAGTTGAAAGCTGCATTACCTGCATAGAAATAGTTAATTTGTGTTATTAAATCTGATACTATTAGGCTTCAAAATATCTTTTTTTTTATCAAAACGCCTTCGAAAATTCTCGTTTCAATAAGAATATTGATGATCGCAAATTACCTAATGAATTCAATGATCTGATTGCCTGGCTCGAGTCTAAAATCACATCGGAATGAAAAACGGACACGCCACTTATTTTCTTTTTTTGTTATGTCTTTTATATATGTTTAAGTTTTTTCTTTGTTTATACTGTAACAATTATATTTCATGCTGCCCCATTTAAACAGGATGAAATATAATCGTTACAATACTAAGTTTTTCAGTTTGCTTTTTACTATGTCTTTTAGCACATTTGTTACTGTGGTTTTTCGCTATGTATTTAATTATGTTTTTTACTAAATCTATTACCTTTATTTATTTTTTCTACGTATTGATTACTATTTTGATCATTTTTTTAACGTCTTCTTGACAGTCAAATAAACTCTGTATAAATGTGTAATTTTATGTTTAAGATATGATAATAAAAAATAACTGTTTTTCCCTAAACAAATATTTTTTGAATAAGGGCCACTATGAAAAATCATCATCTTCATCATTCCCTTTCGGCACCTAATGGTGCATAGGACACTGCAATGTACACCGATTGCAGGGTATCTTGTTAATTTTTGTTACACGGTGGTAATATGATCAGTTTTTTGCTTCAGGTACCAGTCCAGGGACTGTGAAATATTCTAGTAAAAAACAGCTTTTTAAATAAATATTTTATGTCAATTATGTCAGGAATCGAACCCGAGACCTCTTGCGTGGTAGGTAAACGCATTGACCACTGCACCACGAGGCCAACTCCCTCTTGAAAATCACTCTTCAATTGTTACTTGTGTAAATGTGCACATTTAGATGCTTAACGCAAAAACTTCATATTAAGGCAAAAGGAAAGATATTTAATGATTCTAAGGGACTGCACTCATAGTAATTACGGCAATAATGTTAATATGCATTAGAACACACTTAAAAACAAAAAATCTTAAGTTTAATTAGTTTAGATAATAATACAGTCAGGTGTCGAAGTAGTTTTCTTATAAAATAATCTAGTTTGTCGTTTGTTGGTATCTGTTTTTTAAAATCACCGATTAGTTTAACAGATTTACCCAAGTAAACGCATATGTAATATTGTGAATACGCTCAAGCTTCAACTTAATAACAAAATACAATTTCCTGGAGTAAACAAAGGCTTTGGTGATAACGCATAAGGAAATTGAAATAATTTTTCATCTCCTTTTCTTATGTATGGTGTTCGCGAAATATCCAAGGAAGATGTTTGATATTCACGGGATACAAGTATGAAATCGTGCCGACGGACGAATACGCTTTTATTAACATAGTAGTATATGCCAATTTCACTGTGCTTTTATACGTCAAAAGTTATTTGTAGAGTAAACAAAGCAAAGTTAATTCATTTTTTTAGTACTTTAGATCAAAAAGTGATTTTTTAGAAGTATGTTTGTGAAGAGATTCAAAAGATATTTAAAAAACAATATGTTTATCACATTATCTGTTGTATCTTTTGTAATGGCGTAATGAATTTATTCAGAGGATGAACAAAAAAAATAAACTTGTAATTTCCTTAATAATTACACAAGCTCTTAGGTAAATAATATCCTTTATCTTAATATGATTTTATTCCAAGAGTTCCGTGTTTTATAGATCATTTGGCTATATTAGAATATTAGAACCATTATTAATGGTATACGTATCGTATGGTGTTGCTCATAGTCAATAAAGCTTATTCCCTAAGTAAAAAAATCTAATTTTTTGATGAACTAATTACTCGTGTTAGATCAAGGTTTTAAGGCTTTCAATCTACAATATTTTGATTTTGTCCAAATTTTTGTAGACAAGGACTGGATTC
Organism: Micrasema longulum; assembly: GCF_059751315.1. Classification (NCBI taxonomy): domain Eukaryota; kingdom Metazoa; phylum Arthropoda; class Insecta; order Trichoptera; family Brachycentridae; genus Micrasema; species Micrasema longulum. The sequence continues at coordinate 23,046 of NW_028280289.1, forward strand.
AACTCCCTGGGGAGCTGTTTATATTAACATATTTATTTATTTATTTATTTATTAATGTACACGCCCTATGGGCTTTTACATATTTTAGAAATTACATTTAAGTGCAGCAGTGAAACATGAGTATGTAAATTTAGTTAAAATTAAAGATAACATAAGAAAAGCTAAAAAATACAATAATAAGTCAAAATCAGGAAATGTACCAACATAGGTATATGGTACATAGAAAAATATTTAAAAAATTTACATATGAAAACATACACGCATACATATACATACATATAAGTTTATACATTATTATAGAGATACATGAGAAAAAAAAATAGTAAATAAAGAAAAATATTAAGAAATTTTACACAAATTAATTTATAACCTTTTGAATACTTAACCTATATTTATATAAAGACAGACAAAATATATCAACTTCACCATACTCGTTACCTAGCCGGTGTAGTCTAGGTATTGGTGAATTGTAATAATAATTGTGACTGCCAGAAGATTAAAAAAATAACGTTAGCTGCCGAGTATTTCGAAGAGGTACTTTCAAGCTGATAACACTAGTTAATTCCGGGACGTCCAATACGCCATTTGTTATTTTATATAAATTTAATAAGTCATTTATAATTCTTCTTTTACATAGAGTTGACATATTTAGTGTAGATAATAAATTATCATAATCAATATTTTCAGTGGGTATATTAAGTTTGTAATTGATGAATCTAAGGAATTTACGTTGTACTCTTTCTAACTTTAAAATATGAACATTGTAATAAGGTGACCAAATTGTTGAATTGAATTCTAAATTACTTCTAACCAAGGCAGTAAATAGGACTTTGAGGGTAGTGATGGAATTAAAATCCTATTATATTACAACAGAGATGAAGAACATTTAAGAGAAGGTAATATGGAAGTCTAGGCATCTACAGGGCTAATGACCTGTCAATAGCTGGTTTAAGTGGCCACTTTACACACTGTGTAACATTCACCATTCTGCCTATATTTTAATATCTATATTCCTTCAATTCCTCCATTTGTTGATTTGGTTGATTGGTTATTAGGTTAACAAAAAGTGTTGTATAGTTGTGAAAAACTTTAATTAGAATAATTTGACAGGCACCGTTTTGCAGTTGGTTAGACGGCCAACTGTGAAACTGGCGTCGCGGGTTCGATTCCCGCCAGTTGCAAGAAAAAAATCCAAGAAAGGACCGATTGGTCTGGGTGTTGTGGTGTATTTTTAATTACCTCCTTCCATATCCCTTCTATTCCACCAACTGACACGCCTCAAGATAGAGGCGTAGCGGGTTATTCCTTTAAAAAAAATATTTTTTTTATTAAAAAATACATTACTGTTATTATGTGAATAGTTTTAAATCTGCAGCTCTTTTTTAAAATAATAAATAAAGTTACACAAGCAACAATAAGTGTTGACAGTAGTCTAACTTGATGGTTAATAGTCACAGGCGTGGAATGAGCACGCACACATGACGTGTTCTGATTTTTCTGAATTAGACTCCAAATTTCAACCGATTTGTGCATTACATGACGCAGTATTTATCGTTAATTCTTGAACCATTCCCTGATCCATGTAATGTATGCTTAACATTTTGCCTTAACAACCGCTGTCACTCATATCTAGGGTGGCTAGATTTGAGAATAACGAATGCCTGACATTTTTGGCGGGAAGTTTCTTTTGCATTTGAATACTCTATTATAAATATGTATTTTTTTCTTTTTTATTTACAATTTGTGTTCACATTTGGTTCATTTTTTATTACATAAAATATACTTTTACATGAAAACAAAAAAAAAAACTCAGACATAGCCTATACGTAGTTATACTAGATCAAGAATAAGTAAATCTCTGGTGTAGATGCATAATACATAAAAATAAATAAAAAACGTATAAATGAAAATTAAATGTTACATTCAGGTTGTTTTTTTGAAAATTTGAGTTAAAATTAAGAATTTTGTTAATTGAATCGGCATTTACTTCGTAACACTTCATTATAAATTATTATGAACATACAACTGTTTTATTAGTGTTACACAATTTTTATAATTTTACAAGAACACTATTACAGTTTTGGGAGAGCACTTCTCCCATCTACGGGTGATATAAAATATATATAATAATCATATCACCCGTAGATGGGAAAAGTGCTCTCCTGAAACTGTAGTAGTGTTTTTGTAAAAGAATAAAAATTGTTCAAAGAGTAAAGAATCTTAATAATAATAAAGAATACACGTAGAACAAAAAAAAAATTAACGTTGATAGTTAAATTAGGAAAGAATACTAGAGCAAATTGAAAGTTTATGAGGAAAAGAAAACATTGACATTTATATGTTTTACCCAGTTTATAAATGAATAATTAGTAGAAGATAGGATTAATTTATAATTTTCCGTTGTGTCTATAAAGTGTTTGAAATATGTTTTTTACTCACAATTATTTAAATACAGGACCAAGTGTCGGGACATTGAGATGAACTTTATCGGGACTGTGGGACAAAGTTTAAAAAAACAGGACATGTACCGTAAACGCGAGACGTCTGGCAACCCTACTCATATCTCACAAGTAAGGACTCAGTCTGAAATTAGCCTCCTGAGAATACAGCGTAAACAACTTTGCTGACAATAAACTGTGAAACAAACAATAAAGTGTTTCTACTTAAAAACTACCACACCAAGGTGTAGAAAAGGTAATAATTATAGTAATTAAAAATAGGCGGTTGTATGAAATATGTTTTTCCTTAACCGGTTAAGCGCCATAAGCGCGTTGACGCGCTCTCTGTTTCCGTGCTCGGAGGACCAGCCATACAAAAACCTTTGCACACACTTTACGCATCAAGATCAAGTATTCTAAACAATTTAAGATTTTTTTCATTTGAAGACATCTGTTGGGAACTTGATAAAACACTCGAACACAAAGAATTATTCAAATTATTGACACGACGCGACGGCGCGGCAGTTCAAATAAGAGTTTTGAAAAATCGCCTAAAATTTCGCGGCCATATCAATGCACAATACCTAGTGGCATAAATTTAAATTTATGACTTAAGGTACAAAAACTTTCAGAACAAGACTGTAATTTTAATCCTTGCATATTTTTACTAGATAATTTTGCTTATTTTATTTTAGTATTCTGAAACTATTTTATTTTCTATTCTTTATTTGGATAACCAACAGTTATGTTTATCTTAAATTTTAAACAAAATAAATTGGAAATAAGCCAATTACAGGTTTTCACAAGTAACATCACAGTTAGTCAAAAAATGTTCTCAAACATAAAATGAACAGTAATCTAATGTCAATCAAAAAGAAAAAAAAAACACTACAAATTATTTCGAAAGCAAACGCCGCACATCATTATGATTATTTGCAAATAAATCAATGTTTAATGATTTTGATAATAAATTAAAATTATTCACAATAAATTTATATTTTGCCTATAATTAGATGAACCAAGAGGAATGTGAAGAAGTGTTGTATTTTTGATGATCTTTTTTTAATAGTATTTAACAAATAATCCGCCTCGTGCTTAAGTGTTCAGCGCTTTTATCTAATGTCTTGGGTTTAATTCCTGACATAGTTGACATGAAATATTCATTTATAAGGGTTTTTTTATACTATAATATTTCATAGTCCCCGGACTGGCACCTGAAGCGTAAGACAGATCATATTACCTTCATCTAGCAAAATGATTAAGATACGCTACGATTAGTGTACCAATGCAGTGCCCTATGCACCATTCGGTGTGGAAAAGGAATGATAATGATGATTTATTTTAAAATTTGAAGCATTTACTTTGTGATTTTCTGTGTATATTAAACTTATTTTTTAACCTTGACAAAGGAACAATCATTTTTTGAAACCGGTTGGCAGATTAAATGTATGTTGTAATTTTACACTAAGTGAATATGCAATTATATAATTTAATATTATATTTATTTTATTGCGAAGTTGGAACCACCATTAACTGACTTTAAATATCAATGATTTTAACCTAATTTAGTTATATTTGATATACTACCGTCATAAGCAAAAATGCAGTAATTTGCAAGTCATGTTTTGAGATATGTTACTGGTATTTATCAACTTCAAGTTTTTTTTTAAATTTAAATAATTATTAGTAACAACACAGTATGTCAATTGGATCACTGGATATTATGTTATTGCTTAAAAAATATATATTTTTTCGTAATGAAATATATTTTTTACTGCTAATGGCTATATTTAAAATGATTTAATATTTCTTGTAGAACAGTATCTTATATTTAACTTGTTTTGTAGTTTTGAGAAAAAACTGCATTTTTTCTTATGACGACAGTAGTATAATTCAGGTAAGTCCTTTCATTTTCCTTTTTTCTCCCTTTTTCCTTCCTCCTTTACCTCCTTTTCACTTCATAGTATAGCGTTAATATTTAGCCAAGTTTCATTTCTTAAAAAATATGTATATTTATAAATATTTTGTTTAATAACGAAAATATTATAATAAGCCAACAATATTAACGTATAACTTAACGTATATATTCAAAACCATTCGAAATATAATTAATGTACAGGAACTTTTAAAGATTTATTTTGCATTGTGCCAATCAATTTTGGAGTACGGTATAATCGGTTGGGGTGGTGCGAGTGACACAGTTTTAAATAGTGTATTTGTTGCACAAAAATCCACCATTAAAATAATACTCAGAGTCCCGATACAGACATCTACTGAAGAAATATTCCATAAATCACAACTTATGACACCAAAACAATTATACGCTAAAACAATACTCACTTATAGATTCAAAAACTACTCTTACTCAAATGAAAGACATAACCCCCACAATACATCACATACAAATAATATAATCACTAGATCCTCAACACATAAACATTTTAAACAAATACAGACTAATACTACTTTCGGACAAAGGGATTTTGAGTATTATTCAATTAAAATCTATAACCTACTTCCACTATCTATTAAAGCAATTAGTAATGAGAAAATGTTTGAAAAGGCTATAAAAAAATGGATAGTGGAGCTAGGTAGAAGTAAAATGGATTGTCTCATTCGCCTATACCAATGCTGAATCAACTGCTCCACAACTGTATGGCTTATGTTAGATTTTTGTTGTTTTCATTGTGTGTTTTGTAATATAAATAATATAGATGTACATAAATACCTTGTTTTTAAAACTGTCTGAATATTTGTTAACTATGTTTGTTTTTTAAGTTAGTCTTCTTTGTTTATCTCAAATGTAATTTAAAAAAACTAAATTGTTAAGTGTCTTCGGCATGGGAAACCCCAGTGAGGTCACATTATTTTTATTATTAATTATAGTTTGTAAGCGAAAAATATGAATAAATAAATAATAAAATAAAATATGTTCATATACCGCTAATTTTCTCAAATTGAATGGTTTTGGTTGGTAGAAAAAAATTATCTTAATGTGCTTGCCCTTATGCATATGTGTGCAAACTGTGAAGTGTTTTAAAAAAATATATTAATTTAATCCATGTGATTTCAGACTCCGTGTTAAAAATATCTAATGTTTGATCTTTTATAGAACACTGTTAGAATAGTTTGTAATTAACATTTAAAAATATCCTCAACATTTGAATACTTTTATGTATCAAAATCAAGCATTTATATTTATAAAATTTCCTCACTTTTTATTTTTTTAATAAAAGACAATAGTTAAAACAATACAACAGAAAATAATTACTTTAATACAATTCAATTTTAATCTGGATATACTCTTTTATTTAGTACTTGCGACCCTAAATTATCTAAAATATTTTATTGTTTCGGGAATTCATTGTGATTAGGTAGCCAGGTCACGATATTATGTTAATACAAAGCGTTTCTCTAATCGACTATTTAACAATCCCTTTCCATTCTCTCCCTTCTCAATATTCCTAATTCTAACCCTCAACCTCTACATCCCATACCTTGACAACCCACAACATTCTATACAACACAAAAACTGCCTTTGTTGGGTTGCTAACAAAAGGTAGTTAGTTAGCCAATTTTCCTAACTATCGTGTTAGTTCCGAAATTTTATCATTTGGTTTCCTCGTAGGTACAGAATTCCTTTGAAAACAAAAGCTTTTGGTGATATAACAAAAAAGATGTGGAAGAATCAGAATCTATATTACCGCTATCTTAGGGATCATTTAATGAAATTGAACAATACCCCCTTCAAATCCAAACCTTCAAATCCAAACCTAAAATCCAGATAAACCAAGTTTTCGATTAATGGAATAGCTTTCCTAGAAAAGTAATTGGTGCACGTTCGTAGATGAGTTAAAAAACCAACTTGACAAACTAAAAAAAAGATTTTTAAGAAAATTAATGTTTCATGTCAACGGTTGTAAATCTTAATGTGGCTGTTTTCAGGTATGGCTGCAGTTTAACAACATTTTTCCCCTTTCTTTGGGGAGCACTCACGTATCTCTACATTTTTTTGAGCGAGATTCAGTATTTTTTAATCAACCCTGAAAATATCGAGATCACTGCAGTAATTTTGATGCTACAATATTTTCTTCACATTTTACAAGTCAAATAAGCAAATACCACAAATATCTCAAGTATTATTATTATTCATTATATTCATTATATTCATTCTATTCATTCTATTCATTCTATTCATTCTATTTCATTCATTTCATTCATTTCATTCATTTCATTCATTTCATTCATTCATTCATTTCATTCATTTCATTCATTTCATTCATTTCATTCATTTCATTCATTTCATTCATTTCATTCATTTCATTCATTTCATTCATTTCATTCATTTCATTCATTTCATTCATTTCATTCATTTCATTCATTTCATTCATTTCATTCATTTCATTCATTTCATTCATTTCATTCATTTCATTCATTTCATTCATTTCATTCATTTCATTCATTTCATTCATTTCATTCATTTCATTCATTTCATTCATTTCATTCATTTCATTCATTTCATTCATTTCATTCATTTCATTCATTCATTCATTTCATTCATTTCATTCATTTCATTCATTTCATTCATTTCATTCATTTCATTCATTTCATTCATTTCATTCATTTCATTCATTTCATTCATTTCATTCATTTCATTCATTTCATTCATTTCATTCATTTCATTCATTTCATTCATTTCATTCATTTCATTCATTTCATTCATTTCATTCATTTCATTCATTTCATTCATTTCATTCATTTCATTCATTTCATTCATTTCATTCATTTCATTCATTTCATTCATTTCATTCATTTCATTCATTTCATTCATTTCATTCATTTCATTCATTTCATTCATTTCATTCATTTCATTCATTTCATTCATTTCATTCATTTCATTCATTTCATTCATTTCATTCATTTCATTCATTTCATTCATTTCATTCATTTCATTCATTTCATTCATTTCATTCATTTCATTCATTTCATTCATTTCATTCATTTCATTCATTTCATTCATTTCATTCATTTCATTCATTTCATTCATTTCATTCATTTCATTCATTTCATTCATTTCATTCATTTCATTCATTTCATTCATTTCATTCATTTCATTCATTTCATTCATTTCATTCATTTCATTCATTTCATTCATTTCATTCATTTCATTCATTCATTCATTTCATTCATTTCATTCATTTCATTCATTTCATTCATTTCATTCATTTCATTCATTTCATTCATTTCATTCATTTCATTCATTTCATTCATTTCATTCATTTCATTCATTTCATTCATTTCATTCATTTCATTCATTTCATTCATTTCATTCATTTCATTCATTTCATTCATTTCATTCATTTCATTCATTTCATTCATTTCATTCATTTCATTCATTTCATTCATTTCATTCATTTCATTCATTTCATTCATTTCATTCATTTCATTCATTTCATTCATTTCATTCATTTCATTCATTTCATTCATTTCATTCATTTCATTCATTTCATTCATTTCATTCATTTCATTCATTTCATTCATTTCATTCATTTCATTCATTTCATTCATTTCATTCATTTCATTCATTTCATTCATTTCATTCATTTCATTCATTTCATTCATTTCATTCATTTCATTCATTTCATTCATTTCATTCATTTCATTCATTTCATTCATTTCATTCATTTCATTCATTTCATTCATTTCATTCATTTCATTCATTTCATTCATTTCATTCATTTCATTCATTTCATTCATTTCATTCATTTCATTCATTTCATTCATTTCATTCATTTCATTCATTTCATTCATTTCATTCATTTCATTCATTTCATTCATTTCATTCATTTCATTCATTTCATTCATTTCATTCATTTCATTCATTTCATTCATTTCATTCATTTCATTCATTTCATTCATTTCATTCATTTCATTCATTTCATTCATTTCATTCATTTCGTTCATTTCGTTCGTTTCGTTCGTTTCGTTCGTTTCGTTCGTTTCGTTCGTTTCGTTCGTTTCGTTCGTTTCGTTCGTTTCGTTCGTTTCGTTCGTTTCGTTCGTTTCGTTCGTTTCGTTCGTTTCGTTCGTTTCGTTCGTTTCGTTCGTTTCGTTCGTTTCGTTCGTTTCGTTCGTTTCGTTCGTTTCGTTCGTTTCGTTCGTTTCGTTCGTTTCGTTCGTTTCGTTCGTTTCGTTCGTTTCGTTCGTTTCGTTCGTTTCGTTCGTTTCGTTCGTTATTTTAAAGAATCAAAAAGTCGACAATGATATAGTAACATTTAAAAAAATACAGTTTAAAAACAGACCAGCAAAGTTTCTAAGTAAGAATCATACATATTATCAAATTGTGTTACAACAAAAGGGTGTGTTTATGTGTATTTGTATGAGAGTAAGTGTAGATGTGTATTAGTGTAGGAGTAAGTGTTCAGGTGTGTGTCAATATACATCAAGTTACGAGCATTAATACGTTTCAGAAAGTGTGTTTTTGTTCTCCAACAAAATGGCCAATTAAAAAATACCACTGTTTACTTCTGGGGGTACGATATTTCATATTGCATAATATAATAAGTGGTTTATTTTATTTTTGCCTTACAGACCAAAAATTGGAGAATCAGCATAATAAGTCTTAATACTTAGGTCTCGTAGACATTAAATATATGTTTTCGAACTAAAAGTCCCTCAACTAAAGAGGAATAGGAAGATTTAACAGAATGTACGCCAAATATATGTTTACAATAAAATAACGAGTATATTTAGGAAAAATATGAAAAAAACTGTTTGGCTTTCAATATTTTTTTAACAAGCAATTAAAAAAAATACGACGTTTTAACATTACAAGACTACATTTCTGGCTTAAACAAGGGTGATCTTTTCTTTAAATAATATGGTGTGTCTCTTTAACGTGTTTTTGGTTATGCGGCTTTACAAGGTTGTCTAAGAATTGATATTCCCACGAATCCCAAAGTAAATTGAATCTTACGTAAAATATAATAAAACCCCAAACTACGATCATGAAGAAACTTACAATATTTTGTGAGATTAATATAATAAGTTAGTATAGGTATACATTGGAAGTTCAGTACAAAATATCGTTCGATTTTATTTGAATTTTCAATAAATTGGAAAATAAAAGATTTCGAAGTTGTAATCACTCTGAGAAGGTCAAATTTCGGTGGTTAATGACACACATTCGTCGCATACATGTACTAAACGATTTTACCTAAAATATAGAGCAACGACCAAAAAAGCAACTCAGAATTTTATAATTAATACAGTACATCATATTCTGCGAGAGTATTACGCATTAAACATCCACCCACATAAGAGCAACGTCTGGGAGTACATTTACTTGATTCCCGCTATGAGGACATGAAGAACAAAGGAATGCAGCCTATA
>NW_028280290.1:0-55000 GCF_059751315.1 Micrasema longulum
TGTCAAATTAGGTTACTATTATTATATTAGGCAAATCATCTTGGAAAGTTAATGTTGGACAACGCGTGCAAATAATTAAACTTGACTTTCAAAATCAGTGCTCAGTTCGAGGTACGTTTCCGACGAACAATACCATCAATGATATCGAGCCCGAGATATGCGGTCGATTTGTTGAAAATTAGACATCTCGGATACGCGCCGTTTAGCAAAGCTGTGGCGGCCATTTGTATTCCATCCATCCTATGTAAGTAATTTAAAAGGTACTTATTAAAAAAAATAACTATATCTCCCAAAAAACTTGTTTAATAAAACATCAACATGAAATATCAACAAAAAAAAACTTATTTTCAATGTTGAAAAACATTTAAACACTGATTTTGTTTTACTGCAAAATATCCGTGATTGACTCACTGCCGCCATCTTTAATGGAGCAGTTAAGCTAAGGTTTCCTAGGACAGCGGTGCCCGTATTTTAACGGCCGTAGTGAACGGTGATGCGGTGGATAGCCATCGTAACGTCGACTAGAGAGTGGTTTCCTAGGAAAACGGTGTTATCAACACCATTTAACACCGTTTCTCTAGGAAACCACCCTCTAGTCGACGTTACGACGGCTATCCACCGTATCACCGTTCACTACGACCGTTAAAATACGGGCACCGCTGTCCTAGGAAACCCTAGCTTTAGGTAAAAATGTATGAATTTAAAAGTTAGAAAGCTTTTGTAATAACAATTAAAAGCTGCGTTACCGGCAAGAAAATTTGTTCACTAACTATTACTAAATCCGATATGACAAAGCTTTAAAATTTCACATATTTCCTCAAAATGCCCTCAAAAATCCTCATTTTAATAAGAATTTTAATGATGGCAAATTACCCAAGTGTATTTGATTGACCTGATTGCATGACTCGAGTCTAAAATTATTTTGGCATGTCATATTAAAATAAAAAACAAATGTGTTTTTCTTTAAACGATCTTTTTTTACCTGTCCCGCGTTGAAACTTTTACAACTGAGGGACTAAATCGGACTAAAAATGTAATCTAGAAGATTTTTTTTTCTATAATTTTTGTTTTTACTCAATTGTACAGAGTAGTATGCGTTTAATGACAAGTGAATGTATCCACTGAATGTAAAATTCAAATAAAATTATGAAACTAATATTTTTCAGGGCCCATGGTATGGATGTTTAAATTATTATTTTACAAGCTACCGAATAACTCGGTGTGAAGTTTTATGCATACTTACAATGCATATATCATGAGAATAATTCATGTGAACCACACTGAAAAGTTTTTTATATATTTTTTAATAAAAACCTTTATTAGCATAAATAAACAATTTTAAAAATTGATAAAATTGAACACTAATAAAAAAAATTAAAAAAACAAAAAATTTATATTCTAATATACACAGGCACATATTATACATACATCTTTATTTTCAAAATACGGTTAATGTTAATTAGGTCAAGAAGCTTTTCTTTAATTTATCCTTGAATTTTGTCTGTCCATATTTATAACAAAACGGCTTAGATCCTTTCTCAATGCAAAGCGCTCTATGGAGGTACCAGTCCGCACTTAAGTTTAGCGCAATTGCGGCCCGAACTTGTAATTATATTGCGATTGATGATCATGCCTGATGCCTGATGCCGCTATTATTACGGGCCTTTATGTGGTGGTGCGTTTGCGAGGATGTGCGCGCGCCCGTGTGTGTGCTCCGCTGTTTGGGTTGGGCCCGACTGCTCCGCGGATTGCCTGCACCTAGGCGCTGATAGATTCTACCCACAAAACTCAAACAAGACACACAAACCATCACGCCGTTTCCCCGTGAAGGTAGGCAGAGAGGATAAAACGCCACTTAATTAGATCTTTGCATACAGATCTCGCTTCCTCTACATTCACATATCTTCTCATGCATTCGCGCCGATTATTCCGACTTTTAACATGTCCATCTTCAAGTATTTGTTGAATTTGGTCATGCTATGTCTTTCTCGGTCTTCCTCTATTTCTGCATCTATCAACATTTGCATCGTGAATATTTTTAGCCGTTCTTTCGCTGTCCATTCACTCTACATGTCCAAACCAGCGCAAAGCTCCTTTCTTGATTTTGTCGATAATGCGTATCTCAGCCTTGCATTATGTACGGATCTCAACATTTGTCCATTTATCGTACATAGTTTTACCACACATTCGCCCGAGAGATCGCATTTCGACAGCATTCAGCCTACTTTCATCGCTGTTTTCCAAGTCTACGCTTCGCTCCCATATATCAAGGTCGGGACCAGGACATCATTTGCTCCACAAAACCCCTCCCACACATAAAAACTCCTATAAAACTCGATTGGTAATAATAATTTCTTTATTTATTTACTGACTCATTAATATTTTATTTGAATTTTTTGTATCCATATATATTTGTATTTTTTGATTGTTTAAATATAAAAACCCCTACTAGAAAAAGTCCAGATTCTGTCTCAATTTTTACTTGACTTTGTATGTAAATGAGCAAACAGTAAAAATACACAATAAAATTTACACGAAAAGTAAATAAGATAAATGACTAATTAAAATATGATTTTACAAATTGAAACTGATTAATTATGATAATTGAGACATTTTAACCCATCGATTGCTACACTGAAAGTAAAATATGAACAAAAACAGGCATTTTATCATGTCAACAATATTTTGAGTTTGTCCAAATTTTTGTAGACAAGGACTGGATTCGACTTCTTGGGGAGCAGTTTATATTAACATATTACAACAGAGATGAAGAACATTTAAGAAAAGGTAATATAGAAGTCTAGGCATCTACAGGGCTTGTGATCTGTCAATGGCTGGTTTAAGTGGCCACTTTACACACTGTGTAACATTCACCATTCTGCCTATATTTGAACATCTATATTCTTTCAATTCTTTCATCTGTTGATGTTTGTGAAGTTAAAGAGCTGAAACTTTTATTTATGCGGGTGAGATTCATCTAATTGGCCACTTAAACCAGCCATTGACAGGTCATAAGCCCTGTAGATGCCTAGACTTCTATATTACCTTTTATTAAATGTTCTTCATCTCTTTTGTAATATGTTAATTTTATCATGTGTTTACAATGCAACATTGCGACATTCGGAACATAGCACCGTGGACGCTGGACGTGGCGCTCCGCACTGGGGCTTGACATAAATAGTCATGTTCGAGTGGGAATTATTTTAACAAATTACAATTGTATATTGAGTTACTTAAATTAATTTTAAAATAAAGTAAACTAGAATATGATTATGATAAAATTATAAATAAACTTATCAATGAAACTTCTTGGTTTAGTTTTACTTTTTATTATTTTGACCAACGAGCGCTTTCGCCCAAGTAGGCATCTTCAAGACTGGTGAATTGTTTACAACATTTACAGTTTGTATACTATTCTTAACATATTTTGGAGATAAGATCTAAGATAAGTATTTTAATAGGGGACTGAAACATAAATATTTACAACTAGTTTGCTAAACCGTTCATTTTTGGGAGTTTTTGGACCGAAATTGGGATTGAGCTTTTATTATTAAAATGTGGGAAAAGAACACATGACGAAATACAACAGTGTGGGAAATACACATTTTAACCGATAAAGTTAGCACAATACTTGATTTTTGACAGGGAAGTTTACATACCTATAGATGAATGACGAAATATTTCAAGATACATACTTAGATAATACATTGTTAATGGAATGAAGTTATTCATTTTGATAGTTAATTTTATGTTAATTATATTATTTTAGTAGTAAATAATTCAATCAAAAGGAGCGTAGTTATATATTAAATTAATGGTTTGAGTAAATGAGAGTTCGATAATTCTAATCGCTGGTTAATTATTACCGCATTAAGTTTAATTTAATTTATCTAATTTTTTCCCTTTGTTTTCAAAATGTAGTAATTTAATATTGTTTTCGCTGTCCAAAGCATGATTGAGCGAGTTCAAGTGTGTTGCAAAATTAGATTTGTCATTTTTTAATATATAGGAGGCTATATGTTCTTTGAGTGTTGTTTTTATTGATCTACCACTTTGACGTGTATATGTACCTTCACAATCATTGCACTTTAAACTATACACTCCATTCTTATCTAAGGTTGAGATCTTATCTTTATTATTAACGAGATATTGTCCAATTGTTTTTTACTATACATAGCTACATTTATTTTATTTTTACTAAATATTTTTTTAATTTTGTTACGTATGTTACCTATATAATTTAATTTTACCCAATAGTTTAATTTATTTTTACTATCTATTGGTAATAAACCATGACCTATTGTTTTGACTGAGTTTCTTTTTTGTTTTTTAATTAATAATTTGTCAATAAGATTCTATTCATAACCGTTATTGAATGTTATTATTTTTATAATGTTTCTTTATTTTTTATAATTTTCTTTAGACATTGGTTTATTAACTAATCTATGTATCATTAAATGAAAAACTGACAATTTGTGAGATAAATGATGGCGTGAATGGGCATGTCTGATATAATCGCTAAAAGTGGGTTTTCTATAAATGCTAAAAGTCAAATATACTGTCAATTATTTGTATGCTTAAATCTAAAAAGTTAGTTTTATTTCCTCCATATTCCATTGTTAATTTAATTGAATCACTTAAGTTATTTAATTCACTGAAAAATGCATCTAACTGTCTTTTTGTTCTTTTCCAAAGACGAATGACGTCATCAACAAATCTATAGTAAAATTGCACATTTTCAAATAATGTTTGATTTAATTTTGATTCTAATACCCGTATGCAGAGACAAAACTTAAGGTGAGGAAAGTACATTCTAATTTCAAATGTGAGGAAAGTACATTCTAATTTCAAATGCAGAGAATAATTCGAAGGTGAAGACAATAGAATGTACTTTCCTCACCTTAAGGTTTGTTTCTGCATACGGGTATAAGTAGTCCATGTAAAAATCAGCTAATATTGGGGATAATGGGCTTCCCATGGCTAGACCATTCTTCTGTAGATAATATGTATTGTTAAATTTAAATAGGTTTTGATGTATACAAACATTTAAAATTTGAGAAATTTCATTTTCTTATTAAGGCGTTAAGATTTTTTTTTTTAAATACAAGTGTCTAATTCATTTTTTAGTTCATTTAAAGGTATACTAGTGAAAACATTTATTACAGCAAAATATATTAGAACTGAATTTTTAGAGATATTAATGTCTTTAATTTTAGTGATACGTTCTAACGAATTTTTTATTGCCCGATCAGGGTTAAATTTAAGAATACATTTTATGAGGAAATTCGTCTTTTTTGCTAATTTATACGAAGGAGCAGAGTTAAAGGAGACAACTGGTCTTAATGGCATACCATCTTTATGAAACTTTTGGTAATCTATATAGTCTCGGACATTCGGGGTTCATTTAAGTATTCGCTGACTTGAGAAAATGTAAGGAAAAATATAATTTTACATGAATCTACTACCGATTTTATTTTTGTTGAATAAATTTGTGTTAGTCTTTGGGTATTTCGGCAAAATTATCTGTAGAAAGGAGATTTTTCATTTTTTCGGTATAAACCTCCAAACTAAGTATAACCGTACAATTACCTTCATCGGCCTTTGAAATAATTAAATTATTCAAATTGATTTTATTTTTTTATAATTTTTGATTCGTTATTTGATGAAAAGTTTTTTGATTTACAGAAATCTGATTTAATTATAGAAGCAATCTCAAATTTTGCAGAAATATTATTACCTAAAGCCAATCAGAGTGTACCGCAAAATTTTCGAAATCCTGTTTTTTTTATTGTCATTTGGACAATTATTTTAGACCCTTTTTCAATTAATTTAATTCTAATTATCAAACTCTACGGTGGACACATTTTTTATTCGATCAAAGAACTGTGGCGTTTTTTCATAAACTTTTTCTTCATCCTTGTCGGTTTCCTCCGATGTAGATTGTGATTGCTCTGTTGTTTTTTGAAAACGTGTAGATTTAATTTTTAATTTTGTGTCGATATTATTCTCTGTTATTTCAAACTGATGTGGATGTAATTTTGAAGCTAGTTCACTGTGAATATAATATAAATATGTACTCACGTTATCTCGTGTGTGATATCATTTTTATTTTTAAAACCATCCAATGTTTCTTTGCTTTTCTAGGACTTTATTAACTAAGTTAGAATTTGTTTTTGGTTTTATGTAATGAATTTTGGCACTAAGTTACGACGTTTACACTCACGAATGAACCACAAATGTTGTGAGCACACCGCTTGTTTCCGTTTCAATTTGTTGTAAAAACACTATCAATTTTGCTGCACTTGCAAAAGTAAAACTAAACCAAGAATTTTCATTGATAAGTTTATTTATAATTTTATCATAATCATTAACTATGGAGTTTTATCAAGAAATATCAACAAAAAATATCAATAAACTAGAAAACGTTCAATTATTGTATGCATATGTATTATTGTATACTCCACTACCCCTTCCCTACCCTAGCTGCTTCCCTAGTCCGCGACCGGTCTCATCCCTTCGTTTGTCAAATACGTTTTCAATCTTTTTTTTTTTGCTATGAAAAAATGCGATTTTCCAATAAATAAATAAATACATTAATAAAAAAGCACATAATCTATTTATGTATTTATTTAAACGCTTTGTAGGCTTTCACATGTATAAATATAAAGAACAGACATGTATTTTCGATAAAAATTTACACAAAAGTAGCAAAAAATACAAATGAATTAATAAGAATAAGAAAAAAATATATATATAAAACATCATCTTACATATGTATTAGTAGACAATATACTACACATTAAGTACATACACATACTGCAGTAGCATATTATAGTACACATAAATATAATATAGTATACATAAAGTACATACACATACTGCAGTACCGAAAACAGAAGTACATTTTTTTCCCTTCGGTTACATAAAAGAATCTTCAAATTATAAGAAGTTAGAAAACTAATAATTAAAAATACAGATATAGGTTAATAAAGGTACATATTTAATGACAACATAGTAATATTTAGGTATTTAAATTTAAAGATTATAAATTGATACACTGCCTTTTAAAATTCAAAAGTGTTATATTAAATATTTCTATATCATTTGCGTATTCATTTGCAAACGCATGAATTCTCCCTATTGGCGAGTGTACACAGTAGTTTGTGTAAATTATAATCGAGTAACCTGGGAGGCACTCGCAAGTTAATTCGTTTTAACAGTTGGGAACAATCGAACATTAAATTTAATATTTTAAATAAAAATAACAAATCATTTAATTTTCTTCTATTTTCTAATTTTTGTACATTTAAATATTTATTAAAGTAGGCATGTATAATTAATATGTTTAACTGGAATACCTAATTTAAAATCAACGAAACGTCAATATTTATGTTGAACTCTTTCGATATTATTTATATGCACTTTATAATATGGTGACATATAACCGAGTTATATTCAAGTTAGCTGCGTACTAAAGCAATATATAAATTTTTAATTACATAGACCGAGTCAAAATCACTAATCGTTCGCAGCAGAGATCCGAGAGTTTTCATGCTTTTATTGGTTGTGCTCTGTATATGTTTAATGAAGTTCAATTTTTCATCAAATATGATACTAAGATCAGTCATTTCGGTCACTTGCTCTTGAGTAGTTGAAAGAAATTGGGTTCTTATTTCTGCAAAAAGACAAAACTTTGCATTTGTCAACATTGAGGAATACGTTGTTCTTTTCACACCAAACATTCAAACAATTTAAGTTAGTTTGCAGAGTTACGCAATGAACTGTGTTTGTAACCTTTTTATATATTTTAATACCATCAGCAAAAAGCAAAACTTCAGCATCTCGGAAACGTGATGTCGTATCGTTGCCAAAATTTAAAAAAAAACATTAAAGGGCCCAGATGACTGCCTTGCGGAAGACCACTGGTTGCAAAGAAGCAATTAATTTTTAATTTTAACGTACATCAATCTGTCTGACAGGTAGGCCCGAAACCATTCGAAAAACGCTCCACAGAATCCCAAACCAAATAATTTGTTAAGCATTACCTTATGTGAAACCTTATTAAACGCCTTGCTGAAGTCAGTATATATGCTGTCAACCTGATGATTCTTGGTAAGATCTTCACAAATAAAATTCTGATAAAGCATTTAGTTTGTGGCAGTTGATCTTCCTTTAACGAAGTCATGCTGTTTACTATCAATTATATCTAAGATTTGCGGTTGAATTTGAACGAGAATAAGTTACTCAAACAACAGAGTAAATGCAAATAGGACGGTAGTTTTTTTACATCGGTATCATCGCCCTTTTTGAAAATGGGCGTGACATAGTAGGACTTTCACTTTGAAGAAAAGGGTCCCATACATAATAATTTATTAAATAACAAAGAAATAGGTTCAGGCAGTTCTGAGGCGCAATGTTTAAGAAAAGTAGGAGGGATTTTATCAGGACCAGCTGATTTATTGATATCCAACGAAAGAAGGCCCTTTCTGCAAGATTAAATAGTTACTTTACAATTAGATAATGCAATAGTTGTGTCAAAATTATAGCTAGGAACTTTGTGGTCTGGAAGAGGTTCATCATATACTTCCTTAAAAAAACTAGCAAAGAGGTTTACACTCTCATCTGTCAAACTCGCTATTTTGCCGTTGAGATGCATATTTGTGGGAAATTCGATATGTACATTGTTTTTTTTTCCTATATAATTCCAAACATTATTCGATTGTAAAGCTCAATGCTTAATGTTCTTAATATAAGATTTATAAACAACTTTAGAAAGTATTTTTCATTCTTTACTTGTTGTAGAACATCCGTTGTAGTCATTGAAACTTCGGATATGCTTTAATATCTTATGTAAACTTTTAAAAAATTTAATTAAATTTAAGTTCTGTGCTAAACCACTATATATTTTGTAATATTACATTAAGTAATGTTGCCATTAAAAATAAAATAAAATATTAGCGTTTTTATAATTTACCCAAACATTTCAATTTTGGTGGCCATTTTCAACCAGTTGTAAATAACTCACTATTAGAAAACAATCATTATGTTGGGGTAGAGTGGAGTTTGAACCTGGGTCCTCTGATCCTCGAGTCCGCAAAACTAGCAACGGGACCACAAACCGATTTATGCATGTGAGATCTGTCGTTTAAAAGTAGCGAGTCGTTGGTTTGCTTTCACTCGTATGTTATAATTTTATGATGTGAGGGTTAAATATTAAAAGCTTTTTTATTATTAATAAAGTTTTCTTAGCTTAGCCTCCGAAATAAGCAATAAAATTATTTTGGGTAGACAAGTTAGTACGAGAAGAATCGGAAACGTTAAGCAAAACGTTTACAGAAGATTCATCGTATTTTAACGTATAACGTATTCGTATATCGTCAGCCACCCTTTTAATTTGGTTTCTTTCGCTACGTTCTGCAAATTAATGCTTTTCGAAAACGACCGTGCGAATGACAAACTTAATGTTTTCTATAATATTATACCAATTATAATACTTTAGCAAAAACTTTCCTTCAGATATCAGTGGCGTCTTTGATACCAAATTTCTAGCGAAGCTCCAATCCTATACTCGTACTTCTATCCATACCAACCGAAAAATAATATTTCGATAATTTGTTAAGCGCCTCTATCGTAAAAAATCACTTCAAGGGCACTGGTATTCAATAATAGTTATTTTCAATAGCAATTACTGGCTTTTTACCGGTAGGTATATTTATGTATGTTTATATATACCTACCTATATATATATCTATATATATATTTAAAAGTTGTATATAATACGACTCCGATTCCGCGTTTACATTCCTTAGCCAACAAATTTACTTGTGAAATAGACATTTTTAATACGACAATTATTAATTTTAAAACGTTCTTAAATGCACTGTTTGAAGCAAATTATTAATGTCGTAATAAAACTTTCTTTTTCATACAATTCTTTCTCTGTTTTTGATGTGTATTATTATTATCTTATCTCTTTCTGATATTAATTTATCAAATATTTTTGTGTACCGTATATTATATTATTTTCACACATATACGTACTGTTAACTAATTTTCATTGTTTGTTTTTAAGATTAATTTGTTAATAACATTTTTTTATACGTATATATGTGTATATATGTGTGTATATATATATTTAGAATTCTTAACAAGTTATTTACAATTTGTTTTTTAATTTTAACATTGTTCTTATATTTATATTTTTAATCTTTTTTTTTTATGCAAAGTTTCGCTTTTTATTTTGCATTGCAGCTTGCTTTTTATTGTTTCTACATGTATATAAAATCTTTTTTTATTTCTTTTAATGTGTTGTGTATTTATAAAATTATTACTTTCTTTGTTTGTAGTTACCTGTATATTTATTTTTATACTTATAAATATATGAAAATGTATTTATTTTTTTGTTTGAATTCTTTACAAGTTACTTACAATTTGCTTTTTAGTTCAATTACTTTTATTATATCCATATAAAATTATTTTTTCTTTTTACTATTTAAAGTTTCACTTTTTATTTTGCATGGCAGTATGCTTCTTATTGTTTCTAAATGTATTGTTTATCTTTTAAATTTTTACGCACTATGTTTGTACTTAACTGTATATTTTTTGTAAATGCCCCTTGGGCGTATTGTAAAATTAAATAAAAAAAATAAAAAAAATAATAATACTTGAAAATCAAAAGTATAGGTACCTTTAATAAAATTAGATATCAATACAATACAATAACATTATGTTTTATGTATGTATGCATTATAACAGGTAGAAAAAAGTGCTTTTAAACATGTCAAAAAATTAGTTCCTCAGATTACAGCCATCACCAAATAATTCATTGAAGTAATGTAATTTGGCATGCGTCAGTTATTCGTGCTACAATTACAAAATAAAATAACATAAACATATTTTATAAAATTAAAAGTTAAACAAATAAATATTATTTTATCGGAAAATATTGTGAAAATTAAAGAAAGAGTGAGAATGGTTTAGATTGCTAAATAAATAAATATACCATTATTTACTATGGAAAAATACTGTACCTGTACACTACCTACAACAATATATTTTTTTATTTAAATTTAAGATCAATGGCTCGAGTTTTCCTTTTGTTGGAAAATATGTCTACAAAACTAAAGTTTAATTCTAATAAAAGCGGTATTACATTGAACTTTGGATTCATCTTAAATGATGTAAAACAAAAAACGGCCAAAATTTAAATATGCGTGAATTTAAAGTTGCTAGTAATACTAAATTAACGTAGTGCTAACCAAAGACAGGCGAACAGCTTGAAAGCGTGCTAGATACTGATTGTTGTCCGGTGCTATTCCCTACTCGGTACAATGCCACGAGATACCTATAGATGTGAGGCGCAAAAATATTTGTCTTCAATTCGAATTTCTTGTTTAAATGTGTGACTAGCAAAACGTACTCTCACTATGACAAATTTGACATCATTGAGTAATGATTATACTAAAACCCGTATGCAGAGACAAAAGTTAACGTGAAGAAAGTACATTCTAATCTCATATGCAAAGAATAACCCGAAGGTGACGACAATAGAATGTACTTTCCTCAACTTAAGTTTTGTCTCTGCATACGGGTATAAAAGTGCGGCTCTCGGAAACATCGGTTCAGTTAGCCTCATGTTTACGTATGTGTCATATCGCGTATTCGAAATTAAGTCTTAAGTAGTAACTTCAAAGATGTATTTAGCTCGTTTCGAAAACTGTAATTACGTATTTCGTGTTATTTCATCCTATGTTCGTTATTTTCAAGCTAAACTCGACCATAGCGTTAGCTAAAATAATTATGTTGGGCTATGTATAGCGTGTGAGCTCGCCAATATATGACAGTAAAAATTTTATTGTCTTTGAATTTCCTAGAGTTTTAACCATCGAAAAAAAGAAGATTGCAAATAAAATCAACAGACAATGGAAATTTGATGTGTATTATTTTAATAGATTGTTTATAACAGAAAAATACATAGAGAAATATGCATTTTTATTTTTTGTAATAAAAACAGTCTAGTAAATTCGAATAAATAAAAATACGCTTTATATTAACAATATTAATTAAAATGCAAAAATAACATTGAATACTTGAAAAATAAATATTACTGAGTGTTACAAACATAATTTAAAAAACGGATAGCGATTAAAAGTAAAAACTATATTTAGTTTAATTCTTATAGCGATAAATACATAAACATTATAAAACAGGAGTTATACAAATACAAAAATAATATTGTAACTAGGCGGCTACCTACACGGTTAAATTTCGAAACACCACGCAATTTCTTATCTCGGCTACGCTATGTAAAATGAAAAAAAATATTTAAATTAATAATTTCATCACGTCATGAAGTCGACCCTGGGTAGCGCCTGCTAACGTCAATCAACAAAAACATCCTCGTTTTAATAACAATATTTCGGCTACGCCATAAATCTCTTTTTTTAAATAATTTCTCACGTCACAAAGTCGCCCCTGGGTAGCGCCTGCTAACGTCAATCAACAAAAACATCCTCGTTTTTATAACAGTATTTCGGCTACGCCATGAATTTCTTATAAAAAATGTCAAAACGTCACAAAGCCACTCTCTGAGTGTCGCTACTGACATCATTTACAAAAACATAATTATTTGTGCTTTTTTCAGGTACGCAACATTTTTTTTAAATACACCTACCTAACCGATAAAATACTATTAGTATTTAAACCAAGGTGTGCTTTAAAGTTCCGTATGGCCAAATAATATTATTTATTATTGACATGTAGTTCAAGCATTGCTGCATTCACGTTGCTTTACTTCTGAGAGCTCAACTGCTATGTTTTTCTATGGTTATGTTAATGTCATCTGTCATGTATTGGCGAGCTCACAGGCTATACTTACGCCATTATGTTTTTACTCGCGGCATAATATAATATTTAAATAATAATTATAATTTATGCATATTTATATTGCAGAAAAACATTTATTTAGTATCTCAAAATCATTTTACCAAAACATGGCTTTTTTTTAAAAAAATCAACCCCCTCGCGGCAAACTTACCCTTAAAAAATTTATTTTATTTTATTTTTCCTTTATTCTACACACTATGGAACATCTTTTCCGCATTGGGCCGTTTTGATAATTTCTTTTTTTATCCATACAAGATCGATCCACCCTAATGCATATACAGTAATAAAAATATCAAAAGTAAAGAGAAATAAAATAAATTTAAAGAATAAGAAAAGAAAACAGCTATATCAAAATAATGTAAAAGGTTTGAAATATAATAATGATACATACAAGTACATAAATAATTACTGACATCGTATAACTAAACGGGTGTACTGTCTGTAAGGAATCTTCTACATTTCATATAGGAAAGATGAAAAATGTCAAGCTCTAAATAATAATAATCTCTAAAGAAAAAAACATTTTTCCTTAAGTTAGTCCTGGGTATTTCATATTTTTACTAACATTTGTCCTCCTTGTTTTTATATCAATTTGTTTTTTATTTCTTTTCTAATTTTTGAACCTTTTCTTCTTTACGGTCAGAAAATAAGTTATGTTTAATTTTATTCATAATCACCAAACTCTAATCTGCACTCGATAGTGCATAGGGCACTGCATCCTTAAACCAAATACAGCGTATCTAGATTATATGTTGCAGGAAGGTGATCAGTATTACGCTTCGGGTGGCAGTTCAGTGACAGTGAAATATTTTCGTGTAATGTGACTTTTAAAAACAAACACTTTACGTCAATTTTACCGTGAATCTAAAACATGGCAGGCGAATGCGCCAACCACTACACTACACGGTGGACTTTTCTACACTCGATTTCTTTTTTTGGGATTTTTATCTGCGAGCAGCCGTCGAGTCTTCGCGCCGGATTTTGATTCTATTTCACACAGAACTGCATCCTGCATCCGCTCGAACACGTACAATTTCTATTTGCGCGTCGTACTGATCATGCCCAACCCCAAAACTAAACCGATTTTTTTAGAATAAAATTTTCCGTGTCGGCACCTTTTTCGTTTTTCAAAATGATTTATCATATTTGTATACCGTACGTCCGAAGACGGCAGATAACATTGGGCACTTTTTAGGATTTCGGATAGTTCTAGGTCCCGCGAAAATCAATTTATCAAAAAGGCAAAACGAAAGAGACACGCTAGTCGTAAATATCTATAGTGAGTAGAAAAATCACTTCTCTAGAGCCATAATCCGGGGAGAAAATACGGGAATACCTCGGTATGATGAAAAGATTGTTAGGAAGTATGTTAATAGTTTGTTTTAAACATTACGCTGTGTGATTTTATGTGTATTTTCCAATATTTGTATATTTAATGGAAAATAAATAAATATTATGTACAATATCGTGTCAAACACACCATCTCAGCTCGGCAATATCGATAAACAGTATGAAAGAAATCTTTATTTTAATTTACTTTAAATTATATCCAACATCTTCTTGTAAAAACCGATAAATCGGATTATTTGTTTTGTTTTAAAATGTGATATGTAGCTGTTGATTATCCGAATAAAGAATTTTAAAAAAAACAGGAGATATTCGGTCAATTCAAATCATAGTAAAAAATTAAAAAATTATCCGCGTATATATTATGTTCCTAGCTCTAAAGCTAATAGAAGGTTCCGACTTCCGCCTTCTGGATTCTCCGCTCGGCTCTCGCGCCCTTCTCTGTTAGGTACAACTAATGCCATCTATGCTTTTAAATTCGTAAGCCTCGCGAGAATGGTTCGTTTCTAGAATAGAATTTAAATACGCGTATCGATTTTGCTTTTACGGAAATATAACAGATTGTCGCAATTTTTTTTAGTCAAATTTTTGTGTAAACTTTACCTCGATGTCAGTATATTATTTCATTTTTTCGACTTGAATGGTGTTTACCTTTTCAAAAATGGTTTCATAGTCAATATATTAAATCCACTAGCACTCTTTCGATTGCAAGTAGGTATCTACTTAAAATTTTACATATTACAACAGAGATGGAAAACATTTTAGAGAAGTCATTTACATGGCTTATGACTCATCATTAGTTGGTTTAAGTGGCCATTTTACAACTATCACATTCACCACTGTACTCATGTTTCAACATCCATACTTCTTATATTCTTTCGTCTGTTGATTGTTGGGAAGTCAAAGAACCTGTATTGATGCTGGTGAGATTCATCCGATTAAATTTTTTACCTGCATATTCCCTTCTCTAAAATTAATGTTCACCATCTCTGTTAAACTAAATAATTCCCTAGGGTGTAAAATCCAGTCCTTGTCTCCAAACATTCGGACAAACTCGGAATATTGATGTTTAATTTTTGTCGTTTTCGAATGTCGAATGCGTTTGGTTCTTGGTTGAAGAAATGTTAAATTCTACCCCGTAGAATGCAAATTGTCCATGGGAGGGTCCAACCACGTGTAGGCAAGTATTCGGTCATGCTTATTTAAAAAAAGTGATAAGGTTTGCAACCCATCAAAGCGCTCCTCCTTGGGGGCGCCCAGAGAAGGAAAACGCAAGAATTCACAATTTCGACATGGACTATAAGGGGACGCATGGGTGAAAAAATGAAGAATAAATGTTTATATATATTAACTACAAGCGGACCTGACAGACGTTGTCCTGCCCTAACGTTAGCTTGTCTGCTATTAGCTGGTTGAACAAACATTTTTTTCGTAATTAATTACACCCTTTATTTATGTTGTACTTTTTAAAGCTATTTATATATTCATAATAAGGGTTTGTCTTTTTGTTTTATCTCCACGTGTGGTTGGCTAAAAGGCCTCATTGCGCTCAAACCAAAGTCGTGCAAAAATCACTACTCTAGTACCACAATCTATAAAGAAAATACGTGAATGTATGTTGAGGAAGAATATTTTTCTTTTCTTTTTTTAATATTAAGTTCACAGAATGTTTAAATGTTTTTATTTTCTTTTTTAATATTAATTTCACAGAATGTTTAAATGTTTTTCTTTTCTTTTTTAATATTAAGTTCACAGATTGTTTGAATGTTTTTATTTTCTTCTTAATTATTAAGTTCACAGATTGTTTAAATGTTTTCTTTCCTTTTTTAATATTAAGTTCATAGATTGTTAAAATTTGTTTAAATTTTTATTGTTTAAATGTATACTATGTATTGTTACAAGAAATGTACTATTTTTTTTATGTACCGTCCCAAATGAGTTTTCTCGTACAACTCCTGGGAATATAATATCATGATATTCATGTCTTATATGTTTTATTAATAAATAAAAAAAAATATTAAAAAATTCAGACAGCGTTTTACCCTGAGCTTCTAAAATTATGACCCTCCACTCATGCTCAACGCAAATTAAGTCATTCTTTAACCGCCAGCCGTGTTTGGCGTGAGTTTGACATTTAAATCGAAACCAAAGTAAATGAAAAGAAAAATGCCCGATTGTGTCGTAAAAGCGTGCAAAAACTATCCAAACAAACGGAAAAAAAACTTCATTGATACCTAGGTACTTGTTTATGATTGAATTCCAATATTATAAAATATTTATATTCCCGAACATTGGCTTACCTGTTATTAACTGGTTTAACAAACGTTATTTCCTAAATAAGAACACACGTCTTAATTATTAATTAATTTTTCGAGCTATTTATATATTCATAATAATGATAAGTTTTTCGTTTTATCTCCTGTGATTGGCTTATAGGCCTCGATGTGCTCAAATCAAAAACTTGCAAAAATCACTTCTATAGTGCCATAATCCATGGAGAAATACGGGAATACGTGTTGATGTATAAAAGTCAGACAACTTTTTACCCTGAGCGTTCTAAAATTATGAGACTCAACTCATGACCGACACGTATTTGGTCATTCTTAAACCGCCAGCCAGGTTTTGACGTGACCTTGACATTTAATTCGAAACCAAAATAAGTGATAAGAAAAATGCCTGATTGTGTCGTAAAAGTGTGCAAAACTGTTCAGATAAAAGAAAAATACTTATATTTTATTATACATTCGTAGTAAGGGTTAGCTTTTCGTTTTATCTCCTCATGCGATTGGCTAAGAGGCCTCGTTGTACTCAAATCAAAATTATTATGCAAAAATCACTACTCTAGTACCATAATCCATGGAGAATGTACAGGAATATGTGTTAATTAAGAAAATTCAGAGCGCGATTTACCCTGAGCCCTCTAAAATTATGGCACTCAACCCATGCCCAACGCGAATTTAGTCATTTTTTAATCGTCAGCCGTGTTCCGACGTGACCTCGACATTTAATTCGAAACCAAAAGAAAAGAATGAACTAAGATAGACCAGATCTTGTCTTGTGGTAGTAATTTTATTTTTTTTGTCCTAGCGTTAATTTTATTTCGTTGTACTTTATTTCATTTGTACCTGTATTTAGAATAAGAAAATGTGTTTACCATTGTTGGAATAGACTTTATAAGTTCGTCAATAAATAAATAAATAATAATAAAAGAAAAATGACTGTATCGTGAAAGCTTGCAAAAACTTTCCGGATAAAAGGAAAAATACTTTTCATTAATATGAAGGTACCCAAGTACTTGTTTGTGGTTGAATTCCAAAACATGAAATTATAATTTTTCAAATTTGTGAAAAATTCCATCTCTTTCCAGCGCATACCGGTCACCCCTCCTGATAATCTCACGCAAGTATGCGCAGTTAGGATTAACAATATTACCTTTGTTTCATCCTATACCTCCCCAAATTCTCTATTTAATATTCAATGGTGGTCAAACTTTTATTCTTCCCTTTCTAAACCTATTTTGTTCATGGGTGATTTCAACGCCCACTCCACTCTGTGGGGCTGCGTTAAAGACGATAAATCCGGTAGATTGATTAACGAATTTTTAGATGAATCTTATTTATGTGGTTTGAATGATGGCTCTCCGACGCGCATTCCTCCCCCAAACCAACCCCGTAATGCTTTGGATCTCTCTTTCTGTTCAATTGGTTTAGCATCTTCTTTTTCATGGGAGGTTTTATCGGACTCACATGGCAGTGACCATCTTCCAATATTAATATCTTCATCAGACGTTTTTGCTGCATTTGCCAATAATTCAAGACCAAAATACAAATTAAATTCATCAAAAGCTAACTCAATAGCATTTAAAACGCTTCTTGAAGTGGAAGCTTCCAAATTTCCTCAGGTTATCCCTGGAAATTGTAAAACTTTTTGGGTAAACATGCTTAAATTTTTCCATGTAACAGCTAAAAAATTTATTCCTTTTTCTAAAAATATTAACAGTCACCTTTCATCCCCCCCGTGGTGGGGACTTTGAATGTAAAAAAGAAAATTAGCTTGCAAATCTTATTGTAAACATATATCTTTGGAAAACTTTTTAAAACTAAAACAGGTTCAGACTCAGACCAGACGGTTGTTAAGGAGTAAAAAAAGATATGGATGGTCTCAATTTTGCGAACGACTTTCCCCTTCGAGCACTTTAAAATCTGTATGGACCATGATTCGAAAATTCAGAGGTTCTTATAATCCTCCAATTGAGCGTGTGCCAGTAGCACTTTGGTTGGACGACTTCCTTAATAAATTAGCTCCTTCTTACTGTCCCAATATTGAAGAAATTATTTGTTCCCCCGTTCCTTATTCCTATGCTCCGCTTAACGCTCCCTTTTCTTCCGCTGAACTGGAAAAGGTTTTCTTAAATTTAAATAGCTCCCGGTCCTGATGACATTACCTATTCCCTTATAAAATGTTCAAATACTGTATTTCGTAGTTTTCTTTTAAATATTTATAAGCAAATTTTCGATTCATGTTGTATTCCAGACTCCTGGAAAGTGCAGTATCTTATTCCCATTTTGAAAGTTGGTAAAAATCCTCATATTGGCTCCTCATAAAGACCTATTGCATTATCTTCCTGTTTTCAACAAATTCTTGAACATCTAGTTAAAAATCGGCTTGATTGGTTTGTTGAAAGCAACAAGATTCTTCCAAATTTTCAATTTGGATTCAGGAGAGGTAAGGAAACGCGAGACAACCTTTTTGTTTTTGTCACAGACATCCAAATTGCTTTAAGTAAAAAAAAAATTCTAATAGCTTCCTTTCTGGACATCAAAGGAGCATATGAAAACGTCAAAATTCCGCTTCTCATTAAAAAACTCTTTTCTCTGAATGTCCCCTCGAAAATTGTAAATTTTGTAAATAATCTTTTTCTTAGTAGAACTGTTGATATTTTGGTCAACGGCCACACAGTGGGATCTAGATCCATTTGGAAAGGGCTTCCTTAAGGTAGTCCCCTTAGTCCTCTTCTTTTTAATATTTATACTCATGATCTTTTTCACTGTCTTAATCATTCTTGTAATTTTTTAAAATTCGCAAATGATTTCAATATTTATATTTCTGGTAAAGAACTTCCTTTTCTGTTGAACCAAATGAAATTTTCGCTTGATCTCTTTGATTCCTGGATTACCAAAAACGAACTCATTTTGGCCTCTGATAAATGTAAAATTATGGTCTTCACGAGAAAAAGAAATTTATCACTCCCTCTCAATCTTTTGATTTAAAACTTTTGCATTGAATTTACCAACGAAATTAAATTTTTGGGCATTCATTTCGATTCTAAATTAGCTTGGCATACTCACATTCAGCATATTATTTCGAAATGTAATAAAAGTTTCAATATTTTAAAGTCTACAGCTGGCGTTTCGTGGGGATCTCACCCCAAGACCCTTAAACTCCTTTACAATGCTCTTAATATATCCTATTTGGATTATGCATTATTCTTGCTCGAACCACTAACAAAACATTTGTCTTCTAAACTCGATAAAATTCAATTCAAATCACTTCGTCTTATTTCTGACTGCATGAAATCTACTCCAACTAATATCTTACAGGTTGAAAATGTTGACCCCCCCCCCTTCACATTAGAAGACAACAACAAGCGGATTCGTTCTTCATCAAACGCATCCGTTTTCAAAATCATCCTGTTCTGTCTAAAGTCCAATATCTTCATTCCATTTTCAATAATTCTCCTCTTTGGCGAAACAAAAATCACCCTGCTCTTTCGATTAGTCACGAGCGTTTTTCTTATTTTACTACTAAGATTTTTCGATATCATACTTTACCACTTTATTCTTCTCCATATTTCAGTTTTTTCTCAAACGTTGAAATTCATCTCGATCTTGGCTTTTCAAAATTTCAAACCACTCGCAAATCGATTAATATTGAATTTTCAGAAATTATTACAATTACAATAAATTTATCTTACATTTTTAGGTTTATGTAAAATATTTTGTCATTATTACTTCCGACGTTTAATTTTTAATTTTAATTTTAATAGTTATAATTTATCATTAATATAAGATTAAGTTTGTTAATATTTTGATTATTTTGTTGTAATTTTTCTAGTTATTAAGTTCTATCTTCCTTCTAATTTTACTGTAAGTTTCTATTTTCTTATAAGTAGGCACTATCAGGTTTTGGTGGGTTTTTCTGTTAGTGCCTATTTCAATTTATGTTGAAATTTTTATTGGTTTGGATTTGTGTTTATTATTACAATTGATATTTTGATGTTATTCTTGTACTTATATTCTTCTTGTCTTTTGTTTGAATGTATATTGTTATTCCTGTCTGTTTATGTTTTTCTTATGTTTATAAATGTAACTTGTTTTTGGCCGATGTTATCAAGTTTTGGTAGTAGGCCCTAATAAAGAAAAAAAAAAAAAAAAACTCTGCGCTACTTACCGGCAGTGGTGCATTCTGTGTAAGAATCCGTTTTTCGAAAATGTCTCGAATGTCGGTTAATTTTTTTTAAACATTACTAAAAATCCATTAAAAATATGTTAACATGTAGAAATCAAGAAATTGTTACGAAATTAATTAATCAGTATGCATTGAAAATAATTAATGTTTGTAAACGTTAAAATACAAACTTTTTTAATTTATAAAAAAACAACATTCTACAATTTTATTGGAATATCCATTTCAGTCGAATGCAACCCTGGAAAATCGATGAAAACACAAATATGCTTCTAACTTATTTTCTACTCAATATATTGAAGATGTTATTATTTGTAAACCTTGAGTACGTGAATTAGAAAATTTTGCTTAAAACCGCACGTAAATCTGTCAAGCCATTTTCGAGTTTTTGCGAGGCACAACACGGCGATTCATTTATATATACTCGTATATATAGAATAGATGTATAACGGTAAGTTAGAAAGGGGGAAGCGGTTCGATGGAACACGGTGACGCCCTGGTTCTCTGGTCAGGGATCGGAGATATAGACAGAGCCTGCCAGGGTGTTGCCGCAATTCTGTCGCTCAGAATGATAGTGTATGAAAAATTATGTCTTCATAAGTTCTAGACTTATGTTTGTCAGATTCAAGATTGGACTGACAGGAATTGTTTTAATAATAGGATATGCTTTTGTGATTTCCGACTACGAATCTGAGAAGGATAATTTTTGGACAAGTGTGATGAATGGAAAAAAAGGAAATTTGAATGAGTGGGTTGAAACTCGTAGAGACAGGATGGAGTCAGCCCTAGGTACGTTTGGGGATGGAAGGCAGAATGATAATGGAAGAAGACTGCTAGTGGTATGTCTGGAATGGAATATTTTTGTGTCAAATATATTCTTTAATCATAAGGAAATCCACCAGTATACGTGGGAGAAAGGAATGCAAGATCTATTTAGTCATTGACTCTAGATCGAAGCCTGTGACAGTTGATACGCGGGTGTACAGAGGAGCCAAAATGGAAACAGATCACTTTTTGGTTGTATCACGAGTATTCTTGTTTCAAGGATGGCGGTCCAAGACACCTGCAAAATATAGGCGCCTTCTAGAGTCAAAGTTGAAAAACTCTTAAATGATTGCATAAAAGATAATTTTGAAAGAGCCGTAAATCGACTGATAGATGAATGTGTGGAAAATATGAGTACTGATTTCATGTGGGAATGTTCGAAAAACAGTATGTGTGAATCAGCGATGGAAGTATGCAATATAACGAAACAAGGAAAAAAGAAAGGTGCTTGCTGGGATGATGGAATAAAAAAATAGTGCAAGAAAAGAAAGAAGCATGGTTAAATCTGCTGACAGTGAATAAAGCGGTTGGTAGTAGGTATGTTGAATTAAAAAGTGTAACTAACTAATGTAAGAAGAGAGTGAAACAAGGTGTGTGTGAACGAAAGAAAATTTTGAAAGAAAGAGAGGGAATCAAAATGACCGAGAATTTCCAAGAAAATATAAAAATATTTTGAAAAGCGGAAAAAAATTCCCGAAACAGTAATGAAAGTAGACGTATAGCAGCTATAAAAGGGATAGATGGTATCATGGTGACGAATGATAGTGGAATAAAAACGAGAAGTAGGAAATACTTTGAGGAGGTGTATGAAATACATACAGGAAATATAAGCACTGCAGCACCTTCTCAATTAAATTTAAATCCAGATGATGGCACGACAGAGATAAGAATAGAAAAAATAAGAAGCGCCGCCAAATATATAAAGAATGGAAAAGCGCAAGATTTTGATAATGATGCTACAGAGTTTATAAAGGCGGGTGGTAAAATAATTTATATATGTATAGCTGCACAAGCTTTTTAACCGATGTTTATAGAAAGAATACACTCCTCTAGACTGGAGAAGGGCTGTTGTTATGCCTCTATACGAGGGAACAGGATCAAGGGTGAAATTCGGAAATTATAGAGCAATCAGCCTTTTGAGCGCTGTTGGCAAAATGTATGGAAGAATACTGATCGAGAGGTTACTAAGGATAGAGTGCAAGATATACAAAGCGGTTTTATGAATGGAAGAGGATGTATAGATCAAATATTTGCTTTACGAAACACGACAGAAAAAATCTTGCCTAACCAAAAGCTTTTCTGCTCATTTGTCAATTTGCAAAAAGCGTTTGATGGAGTTGACAGATAAAAATTATGGAAGGTATTGTCGGAGTATTGTGTGAGTGGAAATCTGACACGGGCTATTGCTTCTCTGTATAAAGACAGCACAGCATATGTTAGGGTAAATGGATTATACACATAGCGGTTTGACATCGTGGTTGGAGTCAAATAGGGGTGTGTATTTATGGGTGTTGAACGTGCATATAGTGTATGAAAGAACTGAAAGACTTAAGAATGGGAACAAAAATGGGTGATTTAACTTTCAATTGTCTTTGTATGCAGATGATGCCATGCTTCTTGCTAACAACAAAGAGGAACTGCAATTCTTGGTGACAAAGGTCTACGATATACGCAAGAGAAGCGATTTGCTGATGAATATCGTTAATAGAATGTGATAATTTTTTAAAGAAATGAAAGTATGACCAAATGTGAAATCACTGTGAATGGGGTTATTTTATTTTTTTATTTTGTTTATTAAGAAAAACAACAGCAATACAAAAAAATATACACAACATTATAAAAAAAAACATAAAATAAAGCCAAATCAGTTTTCCACATAAATACAATTATAAAAATCCAGTTCAGTTAAATACGAGTATAATTCATAGAAGTGCATGTGTGCGAGTTTTTTTTTTGTGTGTGAGGATGCGTGTGTAAAAAAGTGGAGTGTGGTTTTGGTAGGTATGTGAATATGTGTGTGATTGTATATGGGTGTGAGGGTAGGTTTAAGAACGGGGTAAGTGTGTATTTGATATGAGTGAATAGAAACAATTTAAAATTATAATGTAAAAATATATATATTTTTTTTTTTATAACGAAACATAATTTTTTTCAAATAATAGTTTTTTAATTTTGGTTTTAAAAGTGAGTTTACTGCAATTAAATATGTCTATGTTATTGAAAAATAAATTATAATTACGCGTCAAGCGAATCAGAGGAGAGTTCTGTACATAGTTGGTATATATACTAAAACAAGTAGAGAAATTTGTGTATCTGGGCAGTACGTTTTCTAGGGATGGAATGGCTGAGAAAAATATTGAAAGGAGGGTGAGTGCCGGGAACGGAGTGAACGGTGCACTTAAATCAACCGGGTTGTGGTCCCGTGGCTAGTGTCTCGGACTCACAGACCAAAGGTCCGTGGTTCGAATCCCACTCTACCCCAACTTGATTCCATTTTCTAATAGTGAGTTATTTACAACTCGTTGAAAATGGCCCTCAAAATTAAATATTTGGGTAAATCATAAGAACGCAAATATTTCTTTTTTTAAAAAAAAAAAAAAACCTTGGCAATTACCTTCTCTTAAATGTTCTTCATCTCTGTTGTAATATGTTAATATAAACAGCTCCCCAGGGAGTTGAATCCAGTCCTTGTCTACAAAAATTTGGACAAACTTAAAATATTGTTAAATAAATGTTTGTCGCAAGAGGCAAAATTAGAAGTTCACAATGGAGTCCTGGTCCCGATCCTGATGTATGGGAGCGAAGTATGGACTTGGAAAAACAGGGATGAAAGTAGGCTAAATGCTGTCGAAATGCGATCTCTCAGGAGAATGTGTGGTAAAACTATGTACGATTGATGCGCGGATATTGAGATCCGTACATTATGTAAGGCTGAGATAAGCCTATTTGATGTTATTAAAATGTCAGTACTTAATAAATTGTTTAAATTACAAAAAAGCACTCAACATATTTTATGATTAGCACAGTTATTTGGAATACAAATAATGTTGATCAGTCCTACTCTCCAGGTGCCAGTTCCAGGATAATCATGAAAACAATTATTTTATTTAGACACTATCGGGAATCGAACCCGAGAACTCCCGCGTTGTAGACAAACGCTCTAAGCAGTATCCATCAACAAGCGGACGATATTATGGGAAATGTTCAGCACTACTAATGCATAATGTTTCATTCTGAAAATATTTAAATTATTTACGTACGTCAGTTCCATATAATTACGAGTATTC
Source organism: Micrasema longulum (assembly GCF_059751315.1). Lineage (NCBI taxonomy): Eukaryota > Metazoa > Arthropoda > Insecta > Trichoptera > Brachycentridae > Micrasema > Micrasema longulum. The sequence continues at coordinate 24,810 of NW_028280290.1, forward strand.
TAAGAGTGGCGAGTGGCGAGTGGCGAGTAACTGTTGCCCATATCGGGAGTCTCCGGTGTGCGGCCCGCGAGCGCCGCGTCAGTCCCGGCACCCGGCACCCGGCACCCGGCAATTGCAGCATGCTGACTTTTTTAAAGTTGAAAATTATACTTAATCATTAGAAAACACAATTATTGCAATGTGCTTACACAATCCCGTATTTTCTCTTTCAAATAGGATTTAAGAATAAAAAAGTTTTTAACACTTGAGTATGGAAGTGAAACATGGAACTGGCAGATGCAGGATGAAAGCAGAGTGAGCGCGATCAAAATGCGATTTCATAGATGAATGTGTGGAAAAATCAATGTATGACAGGGTTACGAATGATGAAATCAGGCGTGAGTGCCAATCTAAGAAAGGGTCTCTGAAATAGTTTGGTCATATGGATGACAAAATAATGCTAAAACAGGTAATATGGCAAGATTGAACGGTAATGTGGGACGAGGACAACCGAGAAAGACGTGGCATGATCAAATAAACCAAAATCTTAAGTCTGGTCGTGTCAAAGGCAAACAAAACCGAAGGACGTGTATGACAAGATGTATGAATGTGGAAGAAGTTAGGAATGTATGCCAGAATTGACGTGTGTGGCGGTCCATTATCTCTGCCTCCCCTATGTGGAAATGGCGTGATGGTAGTAGGAGTAATTTTTTTATAATTTTCTACTGATTTTCGCACTCCGGAAATAACAGTGGCACAACTGAAAAAAAAAAGTTTTTACAAGAGAGTCTCTCGCACGCCCGTGCTATTAGTAAACTTACATTCATTTGTAAAAACAAAGGCACCACTTAAGAGAAAACGCGGTCTACAAACGAATTCCCGCATTTTCCCCCTGGATACAAGGATGACAACTATTTTTGAAAAAAACGCTAAAGGTACCAACACAGAAAATTTCACTCTGATTCTCTTTCTTGAAAAAAAAACTTTTGTATATTTTTGGGGTGCGGGAAATGGGATAACAGAACGTTGACTTTGTCGATTTTAGTTAGGCATAATCATTCCAGCGTGCAATTGTCTTTTTTGCACAAGTATCTGAGAGGCATTTGCAAGAAATTGAAAACAATACCATGTTCATATAGGTACTTATTTATCAAAATTCTCCGTTGCCGCATATTCTCTTAAGTTCACTTCCTTGTGTCATCTAGTTTTAATGTCTGCAGAAATATTAATGGTATTATAATAATGATCATTGTGCCACTATTAATACTTGAATTTATATAAAAAATTATAATTTAGGTAGTAAAACATTGAATTTTACTTTTACGACAGCATAAATATTTTTTAGAATCATTCCTTTGATTGTGTAAACAAGATGGTATTATATTATATTATATTCAGAAACGTTTCTGGCTAAGGTGTTTCACTATTATATATTTCACATTTCCACATTGTCCGCCTCGTGATGTAGTGATCAGCACGTTCGCCTGCTTTGCAAGAGGTCTCGGGTTCGATTCCCGACATGGTTGATATGAAATATTGGTTTAAAAGGGGGTTTTCTCACTAGAATATTTCATGGTCCCTGGACTGGTAACTGAAGCGTAAGACTGATCATCTTACCTTCCTGTAACAAAAATTATCAAGATACGCTGCGATTGGTGTTCCAATATAGTGCCCTATGCACCATTAGTTGTGGAAAGGGAATGATGATGATATTTCACTTTTTTTTTTTTTAAAAACATCCAACGAGTTATTTGTAACACGAATGTGTGTATGTGTAATATGTATGCCAACGACCGCGTAATATTTTGATGGGAAAAACTACAACAAATATCGGTACAATCTTGCCCTTGGGCCCACTAGACTTGCCGATGTGGTCCTGGACCAAATCCCTTGGAGATCCCTGGCCTACGTCATCGTGAGCATATACATACATGTCACAGTCCCATAATAAGTGATGTGCGTCGTACTTGTTACCAACTCGTGTATTAGTCATCTTGGTACCTATAATTACTACTGACTGGAGTGATCGGTGCGACTGGCGGTCGGCGGTCGGCGGACGGCGGTCGGCGGTCGGCGGTCGGCGGTCGGCGGTCGGCGGTCGGCGGTCGGCGGTCGGCGGTCGGCGGTCGGCGGTCGGCGGTCGGCGGTCGGCGGTCGGCGGTCGGCGGTCGGCGGTCGGCGGTCGGCGGTCGGCGGTCGGCGGTCGGCGGTCGGCGGTCGGCGATCGATCAGTGTGCAGTCGCATCGCTGTTTTGAGATGTGAGAATACTTTAATACTTTTTATATAAAAGATTGCTTCTACGTTCATTACGAGTATAGTTAATGTTTTAGCGGTTTGATTCCAATTCTTTGGACTGAAAAAAATCAAACAATAATGAATTTACATTGGCACAATTTTTTTTTCTGAAATCGATAAATAATTCCTCACTCTAAACAACTATAAAGGAAACGCTAGAACCTTTATTGCAAATAATGATAATAATTTAATCTAACTGTACCTATTTTAACAAATTTACAAATTTTATTTTTTTAATACTTACACAATTAAATTTATTTTCTCTTGTTTGAAAGTAGAAAGGGGGAGGGTGATCCGGGGTCACTCCGTATGGATCCGCTGGCGAAAAGATTTTTTAAGACCTAGTAAACAAAACACCTTTTCTTTTCGTATGTTTTTTTTTAATTTTTTTTATTAGGGCCTACTACCAAAACTTGATAACATCGGCCAAAACCAAGTTACATTAAAAAACATAAGAAAAACATAAACAGACAGGAATAACAATATACATACAAACAAAAGACAAGAAAAATATAAGTACAAGAATAACATCAAAATATCAATTGTAATAATAAACACAAATCCGAACCAATAAAAATTTCAACATAAATTGAAATAGGCACTAACAGAAAAACCCACCAAAACCTGATAGTGCCTATTTAACAGAAAATAGAAACTTACAGTAAAATTAGAAGGAAGATAGAACTTAATAACTAGAAAAATTACAACAAAATAATCAAAATATTAACAAACTTAATCTTATATTAATGATAAATTATAACTATTAAAATTAAAATTAAAAATTAAACGTCGGAAGTAATAATGACAAAATATTTTACATAAACCTAAAAATGTAAGATAAATTTATGGTAAAAAAATAAAGAATTAATTTAAACATAATTATTTCAATGACACAATTATTACAAATCATATTAGGGAACAGTTTGAACTTTAAAAAATATAAACAGAATTGATCAATAAACAATTTGTACAAGAAAAAATTTGAGATAAATGAATTGGAAAGGTTATAAAAAACATAAGTAAAATATCAAATAATTTTTTCCTCCCAGTCATTAAAGGACATGTAAAAAAAAAGTGATTAAGATCTCCAATGCCTCCACATTCGCAGGCATTGGAGTCTAAAATTTTAATTTTAAAAAGATGGGACGGAGTGCAACAGTGGCCAGATCTGATACGGCAAAAAGTTACAATCCTAGACCTATTGAGTTTACACGCGCTATTGTACCAAGGTTTGGAGGGAATATCAGGCTGGATATTACTATAAAAAATTCCCTTTGACAATTTGAAAAATTCCACTCCACTTTCCAAGCATCGAAATTAACTACTCTAATCAAATTAGAAATATCTGAGAAATCCACCCGGTCGTATTTTAAATTACCAACTTCAGATCCCCACCTTGCAAGAGAATTCGCTTTTTCATTGCCTGATATTCCAATGGGGCTTGGAATCCACGCGAAAACAATATTTTTGGCGCATTGATATAATTTAAAAAGAGAAGCAAAAATATTACAAATGATAATTGAAAAGTTAGAACTGAATAGGGATGACTGAAGTAATTTTAAGCAGCTGAGTGAATCAGTAAAAATAACGGACTGCGAATAGTTCATTTTTTCAATATGGATTAAAGATTCCAGAATTGCTATGCATTCAGCATTAAAATTAGAGAGTAAAGAAGGGAGTTTGAAAATACCAAATAAATTGTCTTGTTCACAAAGAAAGGAAGCGCCAACGTCATTATTTGATTTCGAACCATCGGTAAGTACATACTTGTGATTGGGCCACTTACAGTTAATAATTTCTAAAAATTCAATATTAATAGAAGAAATCGATGTGTGAGTGGTTTGAAATTTCGAAAAGCCAAGATCGAGATGAATTTCAACGTTTGAGAAAAAACTAAAATATGGAGATGAATAAAGTGGTAAAGTATGATATCGAAAAATCTTAGTAGTAAAATAGGAAAAACGCTCGTGACTAAAATCGAAAGAGCAGGGTGATTTTTGTTTCGCCAAAGAGGAGAATTATTGCAAATGGAATGAAGATATTGTGTTTTATATTACTATTGTAATATTTAACATTTTTAAAAATGGAATGATACGGGTACGCTTTTTTCTTATTTTTGGCATTGTATTTAGTTATTTATAGAAAACTATCATTGGCCTATAATTTTGGATTATTTGTAAATATTGCTTTTTTGTTTTTTTGTTGTTTTCTTTTAATAATATTTTTTCAACAAAAGGTTTAAAATGTATGTAGATACGTAAACACATATTATAGGATAGAAAATCACAATTCTAGCATCGAAGTGAAGAAATAATCCGTGTGAAAAAGTTGAATAAAAATGATTTTACTATTTATTATGGACTGCCTCGCTATACTCGAGGTCCCGGGTTCCGGGAGGGTCAACATAAAATATTTGTTCGTATGGTGATTTAACACTGCAATATTTCGCTGTCTCTGGACCGGTTCCCGACTGACGGTTTCCCGAAGACTGTAGAGGGATAACAACACATTTTACCAATCCAATGCATGTTGCCTATTATAGCTGACTCATTTTTTTTACAATACGTTCTTAATGAGAGAAAGGGAGACAAAAACAAACGATGGGTGCGGTCCTCATTTTTTGTTTTATAGTCGATTTCAGAATTTGTACGATGCTCATTTTTAACGTACGCGGGCAAAATTGCTTCGAACTGTCAAACGCTCTGTTGTTATTTTGATAATTTATTGTTTTACGTATTTAGTGCTAATTACATCAAAATTGATGATGTCGACTTGTGCCATGAAAGGATGTTCAAAAAGAACTGGCAAAGGGAGAAAATGCCTTAGTTATCACAGGTATTTATCAAATTCTATAAATTTTTACATGAATACGTTTTTTGGTAGTTTACAGCATAAAATGCACCAGAAATGTTTACTATCATTTGAGCAATTATTCCACAACGGAGTTTATCACAACGGAGTTTTAGTCCCAACACTTATGTATGGAAGTGAAACATGGAACTGGCAGAGGAAGGATGAAAGCCGAGTGAATGCGGTTGAAATGCGATCTCTTAGACGAATGTGTGGGAAATCAATGTATGACAGGGTTACAAATGATCAAATCAGGCGAGAGTGTAAATCTGAGACAAGTATAATTGATAAGATTAAGAAAGGGTCTCTGAGATGGTTTGGTCACGTAGAACGAATGGACGACGAAAGAATGGTAAAACAAGTATATATGGCGAAAATGAACGGCAACGTTAGACGAGGACGACCAAGGAAGACGTGGCATGATCAGATAAACCAAAATCTTAAGTCTGGTCATGTCAAAAGCAGACAGAACCGAAGGGCATGTATGACAAGATGTACGAATGTGGAAGAGGCTAGGATTGTATGCCAGCATAGACGTGTGTGGCGGTCCATTCTCTCTGCTTACCCCTACGGGGAAATGGCGTGATGGTAGTAGTAGAGCAATTATTATAACATTTGTTTAAGTGTAATTCAAATACATTATTCATTTGATTTATGTCATTTAAATAAAATAATTCAAACGTTTAAATCCAAATATTTCTTAAAATGTTCAATAAATGCATACTCGAAGAGCTTTTACCCAGTCAGCCGACATCTGAAAATAATTCTTTCTCATTTTATCTTACTGAAAGAATGTGAAATTGTCGTTTATTGAATGTAACTAAAAGAGATGACAACACATCTGCGCCAATTTTGAATGGTATTTTTATGACCATGTGTTGAGGCCATTCTCACAATTAAGACTGCCAGGGCTGTGCATTTACTTAAAATATGAAGTATTAACTTAAATGTTCTTTATATGCGTAATAATTTTATCATTAAATTTATAAGCATATTGTAGATGAAGGTTTTTTTTTAATTCCCGATAGATGAAATAAGGCGAAATAAATGGATCCATGTGACAGGCGGAACAATTGGTCCCCTGGAAATAACAATTGGGTCTGTTTCGACCACTTTCTATCCATTAATTCGGACAAATAAAATTCTTTGGTATGTGTAATAAATGGTGCCGTACCCATCGTGTTTTTAAAAACTAAACTCGCTGTTGATAGGGTAAATTTACAAGTTACGCAGAACGCACGTTGATTTTGTGCGACAAAAAATGAAGGTTCGATTAGCGGCCCAGTTATTTAGCGATTCTGTTGCAGATGCGACAAAATTTTGTGCTGAAAAACTAAAGCTGCCACAATTTTTAAATAGTAAACCAAATTTTTTTTTCATAAGGTGTATAAACAGATTGTTTGATAAATTCCATTCCCGAAATATTTCAGCACCCAAATGGAAAAAAACCTATTTAAATTTATTTCAACAGAGAGGGAAAAAGTTTTCGAGAAGGGAATATGGAAGTCTAGGCATTTACAGGGCTTATGACCTGTCATTGGCTGGTTCAAGTGGCCACTTTACACACTGTGTAACATTCACCATTCTGCCCATGTTTGAACATCCACATTTCCTCAACTCTTCCATCTGTTGACTTTTGTGAAGTAAAAGAGCTGAAACCTTTATCACGTGGGTGAGATTCATCCGGCTGAACCAAATCACCTACTAGGCAACGCCTGGAAACAATTTTCCATTTTTTATACTTATTCTTTTACCGGGTAGTAATTCAACAATGTTTGATTATGTCCAAATGCTTGCAGACTGGCTGGATTTCCTCCCTAGGGACGCCAGTTGTTCGTATTTAAATTTATTTCAGCAGACAGGGAAAAAGTTTTCGAGAAGGGAATATGGAAGTCTAGGCATTTACAGGGCTTATGACCTGTCATTGGCTGGTTTAAATGGCCACTTTACTTCCATATTCCCTTCTCGAAAACTTTTTCCCTCTCTGTTGAAATAAATTTAAATACGAACAACTCCCTAGGGAGGAAATCCAGCCAGTCTGCAAGCATTTGGAAAAAAAACCTGTTTATCCGGGAAATTATTTAAAAATTTCTGCGTATATTAATAACGTCAGTGTATATTTATCGAATTTAAAATTATTGAATGGGGTAAACATTATTCAGTCTAATAAAAAAAAACAGGGTTTTGGGTTTGCAAATTTGCAAAGAAAGTTTACAAATCTTAGTTAAGACATATTTAATCTCAGAGTCCCCAGTGTTCAAATATCTAACGATGTACAAATTTAATCAAGATCATATATAATTTTTTTTTTGAGCAATTCGCTCTCACGATGGTTATAATAACCCAACTGTCAGTCAATTTAAGTCCGCTTACAAAAAGTTACTTATACGCGCAGAAATCAAAAATAATTCAAATGGAAACTGCATACCTTTGGATCAAATTAGTATTTTTAATTTCTCCTCCTCCAAATTAAAATTATTACGCGATGACAATTTGAGTTTTGAAAGTACTTTGCCAGACGACGATATTCCTAAATTATTATATATGTGTAGTCAGTACGGGGAGAGTTGCATAATTTACATTTGTGGTTTTGTTGTCAGGCATCTAAATAAAACAATTAAATGTAAGAATTGTCTTTCTGCTCTCTGGCAAGTTTCGGGAGTTTGGGAAAGTTTGGGGAATTCGTGAATTGCTCAAAAAGATCGAAGGAGCTTAGTATATCCATCAAATGACGTTATTTTGATTTGCACACATGGTAAACGCGTTTTTAGAAAAGCTTTAAACCGAAGTGGAGGAAAAATAATGAATCCTCAATTTTCATTGGAGCATTAATTTAGTCGGCAAGGTTTTAAAAATATTCTTAACTGTAGATTGTTTTGATATATTACTTTCTCGCATGTTAGACCAGTCCCCGCTGGAGAATCACGCTGTTCACTTAATTAGGGCAGTTGCTTCTAAATATTAAGATGTCAGGCTTCACTTTCTGGCTAAATCAGCGGTACAACCTGCCGTCAGAGTTAAACAACATTTCAACAAATTGGTTATCTTTCAAAATCAATAAACTTACTTTATTGCATTTTTACTTTTTATTATAATTGTATATTTGTTTATTAAATTAATTAATGTATCTCACAATGTCATTTATAATGTTTATCATTGCTTACTTTTAATTATTAAAAATGTTTTTAGTAAACTTGTTGCTAAATTAAAATAAATGTTTTTATTGTATTCCCTACGAATCTCTTTGAAAATTCACCGAAAGTCGTGCATTTGTGACAACCCTGTTTTAAAAACATCTGGAAACGAAAGACGTCTTCACTAAATATACGACCACGCCCCCTTTTCCAAAATTCTTATAAATTTTGGAATAGTATGGACTCTCAGAGGTATGTATATACTCTAAGATTGTAACACATGACACATTTACTTTACCGATGCGGTGCCCTATTCAGCCTCAGGGCCTCGATTATGATGGGAAGTTAAAATTTATCTTCAATTTTATCTACAAAGTCAAATTAAGTTTTCTGTATGAAAAATGGAAAATGTTTGACATTTTTTTTTTCTAAACATGTTCAATAACCGGTTATCGATAATGGTACTTAGAATTTTCATACAAATATACACTCTTTCGTACATAAATATCGATATTAGTTTATACCGTCTCAGTACATACCGATGAAGATAGCCGTTCATAATCGCGGCCCAGGTGCGGATTAGGGTTTGATGATCATGATGATGGACTAATTGTAATACAGTAAATAAAATAAAAAATACGCAAAAAAGAAATCAATGTGTAGTAATATTTTTTACTATATATATATATTTGTGACGAAGCGTAGTAGGAAAAGGTTATATTTTTATTAAACCATTAAAATTACTTAAGACATTGATTATATAACAATCATTGTGCGTAAGACTGATCACCTTACTTTCCAGTATTCCAGTTCTGTAACAGATTATCTATAATGAAAATCGGAAAAAAAACTTTGTGATTGTATTCAGTTTGTGCAAAATCACTAAAATATTTTAGTAAAATATAAGCCTTTTTTTCTTTACCTATGCATTTCCCTATGCACATGCGTCGATAAGATTTTGATAATGATGATGATATTTTTATATTTTGAGTTGACTTTTTAAAAATAGATATTACTATGATAGTGTGTTTTGTTTGTAGATTTCTTGATAAAACTCTTGTTAAAAAATGTTTGAATATCCATATTTATGATTTAATATTCACTTTTAATTATTAATGGTATATTCTCTAATTTATATTTGTTCTTCAATTTTTATTATTATCGGAATATTTTCAAATTTATATTTATGATTCATTTTTTATTATTATCGGTATGTTTTCCAATTTATATTTATGTTTCATTTCTTAATTACCAATGCTCTATTTTATAATTTGTATTTATGCTTCCATTTTTATTATTATCGGAATGTTTTCTAATTTACATTAATGTTTCATTTTCTAATAAATAATGTTATATTTTCTAATTTATATTTATGATGCAATTTTTATTATTATTACTTGCATGTTTTCTGATTAATATTTATTTTGATTTTTTTAAATGTTATTATTATTATTTGAATTTATTAAGCATCATTTAATGAAATAAAAAAAATGTAAAAAAAAATCCTTCCTAAACACAGGAATTTCATAGCTATTCGGGACCTGAAACAATGAAACTCTGTACATTTTAAAACTGTGAAGTCATAAAAATAATAGTAAAAAAAAACTCTAGTGTTAATATTTAAATAAAAAAAAAAAATATTTCCCGAATACATGCTTTGTGATGTTCAGCGTAATAACGAAGTTCATCGCTATCCTACGAGGGGAGGTCTCCCCAAAACAAAAATCCTGGCAAATCAAAACAATCTGTATCATAAAGGACTTGAGATGTTCAATGAGTTGCCAAAAGATATTAGGGATGCTGGGTCTATCCCATCGTTTCGTGGGATTGCGATGATTTTCGCTAAAAACAAATATCCGTATAGGTAGATAGAGTGTCATAGGAAAGCGTCTGTATATATATTGTTTATTAGTTAGTTCATATTTTATTTGTACAACTATTTAAATAAATACATTACGTAGTTTCTTGAATCTAGTCGATATAATAAACTAATACATGATCAAAAAAGGCCGATATCGAGATTATTATGGATTGTGGGAATCTAGGCATTTGCGAGGCTTATGACATGGCATAATCAGCATATTTAATTTAAACATATCTCGCATTTACAAACGATCTTAATGAATCTTTTTCATCTAAACTAAATCTACTCCCATAACATGCACACCATATTCCTCACACCGCACTCCAAACACACAAATTAGTAATTTATTTAAACGCCTTTTAGGCTTTTACATGTTTTACATACATATATACAAATAAAGACAGACATGTATTGTATACAGAAATAGCAAAAAATATATACGATTTTTAAGGAAAAATAAAAATATTAAAAATACCATCTTTACATATTAGTATAAAATTGGAAAGAACAGACGTGCATTTTTAAATATGAAGACAGAAATGCATCTTATACCTCAAATATAAATAATATCATCTTTATTATCATTACATCTTGTCCTCGTTAGAAATTTATATATGTATATATATATATATTGTAACCGATTAATATGTTACATCAACGAGGAATTTTCGTATTGTCCCAGCGTTCTGTACTGCGCGGCTAAGACTGTTTACAGAACTGGGACAAGACGATATTGTCATATCTATTGTATTGTCCGCGTGTAAATGATACTGTATTCTGATAGTGTACAAAGTTCTGAAAGAAAATATAAAATTTGCGAAGACATTAAAAATTTTCAAAAAGATGGAGAGATTTTTTAAATTTTTTTTCAAATTTTTTTGTTGATAAATTCTTACGGAATGCATACATTTAATAAAATATTTTTACTTTAAAAATTCATATTCTACTGTTAATGATAATATTTTTAACATCTTTTGTAAATGTTGTCAGAGTCTTTTGTATGATTTCAGTCCCTGGGCTGGTATTCCAAACGAAATTATAGCGCGGTATAGCGCGTTTTTACGTACTAAATATGCATTATAGCGCGCTACAATTTCGTTTGGAATACCAGCCCTGGTTTGTTAGTCTCGACTGTCCTTGTCTCGTTTTAGAAGGTTAGACATGATATTTTTCTGATTTTCTCGCTTTGTGTTTACTACAATTTTTCTCAAGTTTTAGTTCTTCGTCGACAATTACATCAGTGGCTAATTTATGAATAAATTTGAAGGATTCTAGTTTAAAGAGTTCAGTTACATTTTATTGCTTAGTTTGTTTAAAGAGTTCTTTAGTCGCTGTTAGATATAAACTAACTTTAATATGTTATTTTGCTGTCTTTGTAGTTTGTTTATGTTATTTTGATAACCTGTTCCTCATAGCAGTTGCATAATATAAAAATTAGAATCTCCTTGATGACATTACTTGTTAATTTTATTGGTTTTTAAAAATTTATCGATGGTATTTATTGCATTAAATCATTAAAATTTATTAGTTTGATTACTTATTATTATTTTTGACAATATTGCACTTTTTTGTCTATATTGGGACACAGCACAGGCCAAAGGAACATTTTCATTTTGTAATTATTGCGATTTAGTATAAGTACCTACTGCATTATATTATAATACGATTGTTTGTTCAACATAAAATAATAAAGGTATTGACGGGGTCTACGTTCATGGCACACGAAAGGAATGCGGTAGTTTTCTGACGCTGCCCGGTTGACTTTTAATAAAAGTTGATGCGTCAGTATTCACGAATATATACATACATGTATATGCGTAGGATCTTCGAAATGTGATGATCATTCCTATATCTGTGGTGAACATTAACTTCTGTAAATTCTGTGTAAGCAAATTGCGGACATTTTGACTTTTTTACACACATTTATGCGTAAGACATTTACCGGTTTGACTTTCGCACTCGTGTACCTAGCGTTACTTTTTTTATCGAGCTATTTTTGTACGTTTTAATCCGACTCCATGTTTCATTATTTAAAATAGATTAGATTCAATAAAAAATACCTACGCTTTCACAGATACAATTATGATGACAAAACACAAAATAGTATTTAGAATTTTAGTTATTTATGATTTTTCTAGCATAACCACGCCGTTAGTGCTCGACCTATTTAAATAGTATGTTTTACCTATTTTTTAAACTATTTGTTCCCGCTTCCTTTGTCGCGTAATAACTTAACTGCAATCTATTTACAGTGCTTCCTTGTATACAATAATATAAGTGCATACTTTTGATATTTCATCATCGAGCGTGGTGAAGGCTCTCCAGAGAGCCAGAGGCATCTGCAGTAAACGGCCCAGCGAACCGTATCGCCTCCGCTCGGTGGAGTTGGCCGAGTCCGTTCTCGTATTACTTCGTTCCTTACTGAACCAAACCACCGCTCATTCGAGATTCTCTTAAAACTCGGTATTTTGCCGTTTCGGGCCCCAGTAAGTAGCGAGTGGTGAGTGGTGAGGCGCCGCGCATCGGGTGTTCGCATCCGCAGAGGAGAACCGGTGTTGCGCGCCCGTTATCTAGGCGGGATTTGGTTCACTGACTTAATATCAGAAATGTATTCATCGTGACATTTACAAGAAAAGGAAACTTGTATTACACGAGACGCGGCAGCGGGCCCCGTCTGCAGTCTGCAGTCTGCACTCGACACCTACTCGCTTACCGCGACGTGCGACGTGCGACGTGCGACCCTTCTCGGCCCGTGCCCGCCCACCGCCGACCTGCGTTGCCCCATAAACTAATGTACATAATACTCGAGTCTCGGACGCAGGAACCATTGCCATGCGATTTGTTCATTCTGACCATTCCGACTCATGTACCTACTGTTTTTCATGAAAATTAACTCGACGCTTAGTATATTTTAATCTTTTTTTTATTTCGTAAAAACGTGTTTTATTTGAACATTCTGATCGCTTTGTGCGATACCGAAAGCGGTATTGAGAGGGGTTGGCGGTCCCGCGGTCGTGTGGCGGATTCCGGATCAGGAGGCTCGAGATCCGAGTCCCACTCTACCGCGACTTGTTTCTCATTTTCTAACTCTGTTATTGTTATATGATTAAGGATACGATTCCGCGCGTGAGATAGAACCGGAATCCCGGACGAGTGTGTTCACTTCTCTCGGGAAAAAGTCCCGAAGACGACAATGTAGACGAATATCCCGGGGCGCTTTGCAGAGTGATTCTACCGATATCTATTGCTTTTAATTTGACTTAAAATTTAACATTTCCTGCGTGTTTATTTATTTATTTACGGATATTGTCCATTTATACAATTCATAGGGATAAATATTACAGCATAAGAACAAGTTAAAACAAAAACAAATATTAAAATAAGCATTGACAGACAAGATCTGGATTATTTATTTAGTGTTACACCGTTTATCAAAATACTCTGCATTTAGTATACCAAGTGCATTGCCCTATGCACCACCGGGTGCATATAGGGTATGATAATGAACACGGTTGTGTTAATAGTCTTCAAATTAAAAGAATAAGGTATCTTAATTATTATCACATGTAGGTATATGGATTTAACTGTCCATAGGTATTTGTAAATGCTTTGGAGAAAAATTCAACCGTAAAGTGTAAAGCATATAATATGTATTTCTATTTTTTTAAAGTCTTTTTTTTTCTTTTTTTTATTTAAATTTCATTGATAAACCCTTACGGGTTACATACATTTAACAAAATATTTTACTTTTAAAATTCACATTCTACTGTTAAGAATAGTATTTTTAACATCTTTTGTAAAGGTTGTCTGAGTCTTTTGTTTAGTTTTGTCTGGTAGTTTGTTGTATAATTTCAGTCCGTGGTTTATCAGTCTCGATTGTCCTTTTTTCGTTTGAAAAGATTGTTTATGATATTTTTATGATATTCTCGTATAGTGTCTAGTATAAGAAATTCCGCCCCTAGAAAGTAAATATATTTTTTTGTCAGAATTAATGTTTAAACTTCAGATTTACTAAAATACGTATTTCATTACTACCAAACTAATTTTAATTTACACCATACCATAAAAACTTTTATGTTTATTAAAATAATATTTTTCTCGGATCAGAACATTATTTGATTTATTTATCCGATGATGTATAAGACGTCAGTGCTCGTGTTCAATGTGCACATCTCGCTTATTTGTTGCGTAAATTATCGAACAATCTTACTTCATTTGATTTGCTCTCTGGGAGCGCCTGTATCTATCGAGGGAGAGTTTTCAATAAATTGTCAAAATATTGCGCAAATAAATACATTGTCTCGAGACGGGATCGACGCGAGTTTCTCACGCGTCCCCGGCAGCTGGCGGTGCAGCCACCGGGCGCTGGGCGCCAACCCTGCGCCGCTAGGGAGGGCCCCCTAGCCCTCGGCAGGTAACCCGTAACTAGGCGCGAATCTGCCACTCTTCCTAGCGTCTCCGCTCTCCGCTCACCACTCTCTAATCTCCACGGGGATAAGACAGTGTCGCGCGGTCATTGCTCCTTTTGCCGAACTCGGGCCAATGTTCGTCGGTCTATTTCAGTCTCCGAATGCATTTCCATCATTCCGATGCTGCGCACTGCGCATAGCCAGGAAGGTACGCAGTGCGTACGGCCACACGATAACAGAACTCGGTGTAAATATGTTGAGGTAACCGCGTACGAGTATTATACGCCCAATTTAAATTTCCACTTCAGTGAAAGAATAGCTCGTTAGAGCGACTACATAATATATATTGCTTAAAGGAGCATCCCCTAAATATATTGCACTTAGCGTTACAGACGAAGTGAACGAGAATAAATATTGTTGTTAATAAAACTAGGGAATAATTAATAACTAGGCCGGTGGATGAGCGCATTCGCGTAACCATATTTTTGCATTTTCGCGTGTTTAATATTTATATTACAATATTTTGAGTTTGTCCAAATGTTTGTATAAAAAAAACTGGATTTCTCCCTCTTTCAAGCGTTTTCATTTCACTAAAATCAACAGATGGAAGATTTGAAGAAATATGGATGTTCAAACATAGGCAAAATGGTGAATGTTACACAGTGTGTAAAGTGGCCTCTTAAATCAGCCAATGACAGGTCATAAGTCCTGTAAATGCCTAGACCTCCATATTCCCCTCTCTAAAATGTTCTCCGTCCATGTTGTAATTTGTTTTTATTTATGTCATATTGTTCATTATTTGACAACTCGATAAAATAAACAAGTCTCGATTTTGTAGTACATTAGATAAATACGAATTATTATTTATAATAGTTACAAGTTCTTTATAATGAGCCAAACGATTGTAATTTCTTCACACCCTAGAACGCTATGGGGAATTGAGATTATGTATGTAAGACGATTGCAACTAAAACCATGTTAGTTTAGGGTTAATAATGTGAAAGGTTTGAAAAATTCACATTTACCCGGTAAATTAATATCGTATGTTTAAAGACTAAATATTTTGAATTCAGAAAATGTACTCTTGTTTTTTTTTTAAAATTAAATCGACGATAATTTAAGGATAATGTTTTACTTTTTAATAACTTGTATTACGAAAACAACGTTTTAATTCATTATTTTAAGATCATGTTTTAAAAGTAAACGTTTTTTAATTTTTAAAGTCCAGTTATTTCGGCGACGCATTTTTTTAGTTATATACTCGTAAATCTTATCCATATTCCGTGTAAACATTAGTCACAATCCCCATCCGTACCAATATGCGACATTGTGGATTCGGGAGTGGTGTAGTAAGAGCGGTCTACAGATATACTCGACATTATTAATTTGACGATCGTCACGCTGCGCTGGGATAAATATCGCGAGTTCCTTCCCGATACGGTCGACATTAGGCGATAGTTACTATCGGCGACGGATTGAATATCGAGTGTGTTCGTAGGCAGATTAACAGCGGCCGTCTCCGGTCGGCGGCTGCACACCACATGTAGCAGTTAGCGGTAACACTCCCGGCCAGTTTTTATACTCGTCTCCTCGGAAATAGATCTACACGTCTCGGGACTGGAGCGCACCGGCGTACGACGGCAACGCGACGTGCGCCGCTCGCCGAGTAGCGAACCGTGTATGGAGAGGAAACTCTCCTCCGTTCGCGTCTCGTCTGTCTCGGCTCTCGGCTCGACTCGTCACTCGTACTGTCGTACTGTCGTACTCGGCCACCGCTGCCGTACTTTGCGATATCACCATAATATGTACAGAATCGTTGGGACCTTTTTATCGAATAAATTACCACTCGGAAACATTTCCTACACTAGCGGGCTCGGTATGTTCTACACGCAGTAGCACTGTACGATGGATTGGGTAAAATTTGCACCGAGAATCTGTCGAAGCACTAGTGCGCGATCGGCCCGTCTTCTCGGGTGCTCGTCTGCTCGTCCGTTCGTCTGCTCGGGTGCTCGTCCGCTCGTCCGCATGTCCGCTCGGGTCACGCGGGGTCGGCCGGCGCAGCTCCATACTTCTTTACATTCCATACGTCTAAAGCACTATGGGAAGTAAGGAAGCACGGAACTGGCGCCGAGCTGGCGGAGTGAGTGCGGAGCGCCGGAGGACGGCGGGCGCTCGGGGCGGCTCTGCGCTGCAGACTGAGTCCGCGCCCGCCGGGGGCTGCCCCCCGCCGCGGCCGGCGGAGTGCTCCAGAAATAGGCCTCGGCCGGCTCCCGCAGCGCCGTGCGGAGGGGAGGATATATTTAGCGTAACCCGACACCGGCTGCGCCCGCTGCTGCCGCCACCAGCGCCTGGGCGCGGGGGCCCGCTGGAGTGTTTGGATCCCCTCGATGTCCGCTGACTACTGCCACCGCTGGCATCGCTGGCACCGCCATCGCGGGCCCCCTATCCCCCTACCCAGGGTGAGGCGCAGGGAAGGCCAATATAAATTTCAAATATAATTTTGAAAAACCTTTCTAGATGCTTTGATACAAAAATGCAGGTTTAAAAATAACTTTTTTTAATACCCTTTACACTCCATTTTCTATAAAATTAAATAAATTAAAACAAGTTTTACCCATTTATTCTTTACATTTAGTACATACTCAAACATATAAAATTGAAAACTAATAATAAAAATGTATTTCACACATTTGTGTGTTCTTTATTTATTTATTTATTCTTCATCTTCGGCCTCGTGGCGTATTGGTCAGCGAGTTTGCTTACCAAACAAGGGGTCTCGGGTGCGACTCTCGGCAAGTATAATTTATAAATGAATATTATCCTATTTAATCATTTTAACAGTAGGCCACTAAATACTTTATCTTATACATATGGAAGTAATACGTTGACTCTTTACGTCAGGTAGTATTTTACGTTTGTTAGTGCTTAAATTACAAAATATTGTAAAATTTGTTTCTTAATTATTCCTTGATAAAAAACCTCGAGTAGTTTCAAAACCGGTCTGTAATTAAATAAATAATAAGTTAACAATATTTCTTTTAGTCCTCTCCTGTCCAGCTTCGAAAATATTGATATCAAATTACCACCCTTGTAAGTAAAAATAGACTTGATTTATTGGGTCCGCGTATAGTATTTAGTTAACATGATAAAAATAAAATAGGAAATAATTAATTGGTTTCGTAAACATTAACGAAGAAGCTTGTTTGCTTTGAAACCGGTCGGTGGAAAAAAAATTATAAAAAAATTGTGGTTAAAAACAAAGCTGTTTTATTAATTTTATTTAAATAATGAGTTGTTTAAATGAGGTTTATAAAAATACATTTCTAAAATTATTAATGGACATAAAGAAAAAAACCCATTTTACTCTAGACTTGGAAACATGATCTCTTAGAAAATCGTCTAAAACTTTAGATATTTTTTTTACCGACAGGGGTACTGTCCATTATATATACGTAAATAAGTATTTAATATTCTTTATAGGAAACGCTTTCTGACGATGCCCAATTTGTGTAAGTTGCCGTTTACAGACAAACTTTTTAGCGATTATACCTACTTAGAAGATTATAAATGTAAAATATATTATTTAGCATACTAAAACTGCATTTGTTTTCAAGTAACGCAACGTACCACACACCTATGGCCCGCATGTGTTGGGAATATAATACATACTGCCGGAATAACAAAATTGTCATTTTCCATGATACTCTCCCAACTTTTGCGAATAATCTTTAAGGAATAAATCTTAGAATAAGTAAACAGTGCAACATATTTTTTTTTACTACAAATTTCTATTTTGTGTAATTCTATAATTTGAGGTACATATGCATGTGAAATTGTATCGACGAATACCTTCAAATTGTATGTTTTCTAGTTGTTTTGCCTCGGCCATTGAAAAAGCCAATACGATTTTTCTGTTTATTGAAATAGTCACGCTCGGGAGTTGGGCTCCCCTGGCGGCGCGGCCCGCGGCCCATGTGGTGACAGGGTGTGTCCCTCTCCCCCCGCGCCCGGCCCCCGGCCCCGGCCCGCCGAACAGAAGGAAGGACATAAATATCTCAACCCAACACTCATCCGCAAGAAGTGCTCGCTGACTTGTATTTTATTTTACGTGTTTTTGTTTCTCGATTGTCGGTAGGGAGTAGGGAGTAGGGAGTAGGGACGGTGGGTAGAGGCCGACGGCAGAGACGGCAGTGGGTAGTCACTGAGCACATGTACATAATATTACATACACGAGTGCGTGATATACAAATACACATTAATAGGCACGAATCGTCGTTGTAGCCAAATATATAAGATTTTTACATCTTTGTCATATTTCCGGTCCTATTTGATGTTCTTATAATCTTGCGCTTTTATTTTATAATTCTAAGAATCATAATTATACGAGTATCATCCCTCGCAATCTGCTTATGCAAGTAAGTATCCGAATTGGACTTTTCTCAGTTTAAAACGCTCCCGACGGCGACGGTCGGCCAGGCTAGAAGGTGCATCCTCGGAACCTCACCCTCGCGCCTCGGGGGCATCGGGTGTCGCCCGCAAGCCGGAGCGCGCGCAGCGAGACGCGGGACGCCCGCGTGGCCGCAGGCAGGTAGGCGTGATCGAGTATAGCAATAGCGTGTCCGAGAAAATGATCCATCCGCCATCCGCGCGTTATAGTGGCTCACTAGTGAGCCACTATAACGCGCGGATGGCGGATGGATCATTTTCTCGGACACGCTATTGCTATACTCCCGACCACGCCTCCTGCCTGCGGCACGCGGGCCGTCCCGCGTCTCGCGCCGTCGCCCGGCGGCACCTGGCGACCGTCGACCTGGCTCTCCGGTCTACTTCGACCGGACACTTCCGCGGATGCTCCCGGTCCTTCCCCATTGTCCCTGAATGTCTTTCGGATGTTTCGGGAGTATGTTTTTTCTTTAAAGGAATAATCCGCTGAGCTGAGCCTCCATTCGGGAGGCTCGTCAGCAGGCAGGAAAGAAAGGATGCGGAAGGAAGTTACGAATAATACACCGCAACACCCGGACCTATTGAGAAAAAATCTTTGTTGAATTCTTTTCTCGCAACTGGCGGGAATCGAACCCGCGACGCCAGTTTCGCAGTCGGCCGTTTAACCGACTGCACCACGGCGGCTGTCATCGATATACTTTATTGGTGAAAATGGTTTACGTTATCTATTCATTGTTTTCAAAAATAAGGAATACTTTCTACTGTCGATGTCGATAAATATGAATACTCGTCGCAGGTGCCGGATGATTTCGATGTCGATGGTGCCGTATACATATGTCGTATTCCACACCGGTCGCGATCGTACAAATCTATTTTTTTACGATAGAAATTAGTTTGAAAATGCCTAAATAAGGCGAAACCATCCGTTTAAAAAAAAATAAAAAAAATTAGTAGACTCAAACGAGCGTTTTATTGAATGCAAATATCCCAACACGGAGTCCTACTCGTATGAAGTAAACGCCAACTTAATAAAACAAATAAATTATTACATTTATTTGGTCACTCTCGGTCTCTGGTAAAAAACCTCCAAAAGTAAATCGAGTGCAGATTAGTCGGCCTCGTGGTATACTGGTTATTGCGTTTGCCTGCCATTAGATAAATGAAAAAAAAAGTCATAATTGTTTAGTGAAAATCAATTTACCTTATGTATACATATTAGAATGAGTAATTTAATTTGTCGTGCCGTGTGGATTTTTTCGACTGTCCGAAATGGGCCTATGTGTACTCGTATGTCCGAAATGAATATACTTAAATATAGGCACTGTAACTGAGATGTGTCTGAATAGGAAAATGAACCCAAGATTCCTCAGCACTACCGTGGTATGTTCCGCACCCCGTATAAATATAGATTCACACGACAGCGATCGTTCGGAAGACGGATGCTGATGCCGGTGGAGAGTAATTTAATATAAACTGCGATGTATAATGGTTTTTACTTGGTTTTGACAAAGGATGCAAGTAAATAAGCAATACGTCAAATGTGTTGTCAGTAACAGCACATTTGAGACATTCGTCAAATGTGTTGTCAGTAACAGCACATTTGAGACATTCGTCAAATGTGTTGTCAGTAACAGCACATTTGAGACATTCGTCAAATGTGTTGTCAGTAACAGCACATTTCATTTTATTTTATTTTTTTATTTATTTTATTGAAATAAACGGCACTTAGTGAGACATTCGTCAAATGTTTTGTCAGTAACAGCACATTTGAGATATTCCATTAGATTATTTGTTTGACAAAATGAATTTGAAATATTTACTTATAATTACATAAAAGACTATGCGTAATGTGATCTCGGTTAATATACATAAATTAAAACGTGTTTTAACTCAAGCCAGGGTGTTCTATATGGCCGGCCTCGTGGTGCTCGATATGAAATATTGATATAAATGGGTGTTTTTTCCTAGGGCATCATATTCTAGAATATTTCATAGTCTCTGGACTGGCACCTGAAACGTAATACTGATCATCTTACCTTCATGTAACAAAAAGGATCAAGATACGCGGCGATTGGTGTACCAATGCAGTGCCCTGTGTCACCATTTTCACCGATGTCATCGTTGTCCTCTGTCATCATCATTCCCTTTCCGCACAATCAGGTGACGTAGAGTGCGGCGTTCTACGCGGCAATTCACCGCTACAGTTGATGCACGAAAAAATGTACAATCTGAAGTAAAACGCCATTTCATGGTCATTAAAAATAAAAATTACTCAAATTATTATTGAACTATTTTTTTTATTGTTGCGCCTACGTATTTTTAAAAAATTACTAGAGTTCTTATTATTTACTCAAATATTAAAATTTTCAGACCATTTCCCAAAAGTCGTAGTGCTGGAAATCGACTTGTAGTAGAGTGGGATTTGAACGTCGGACCTTCGGTCCGCGAGTCCACAATACTACCGCGGGACCGCAACCTCGTTTGTTTATTTTTTTTAATCTTTGATTTTGAAATCTATTACCTTTGTAAATAGTAATGGCTTACTAAGATTACCTAAATTGATGTACAGTTGTAGAATGTCGTTTTTGTGCTCCCATGTTTGTGAAGTAAAAGAGCTTAAGCCGTTATCAACGTGGGTGAGAATATCTCACCAATAAGGGTTGTGGCTCTTTTCACCATCATTTCCCCACCTGCGCCAGGTGGCGGCGCATCATAATTGTTACGTCATTAAGGTGAGACGCTTCGAGCGCCAGTTCAGGAAGTGTGGAAACCACCCTCAATCCGAATATTCTACGACCGGGTGTGTTGCCAGGAATCAGCGCGATAGGCGAACGCGCCCACCGCAACGCCGCGTTACCTGAGAGTATCCATCGAGTGGAAAACACTCTTCCGGTTTCATTTCGCGCACAACATTATATACTTCATCCGAGAGAACATGGACATATTTACTCGCATTTAAGATATACCAGATGAAGAGCCAAGGAAACGTAGATGTTCACACATAGGCAGAATGGTGAATGTTTATCATCATCATTCCAAGTCCGCTCTCTAGTTGGAGCATATAGTGTCTGCAAAGAGAGCCTCCAGACATTTCTCTCAGCTGCCAGCTTCTGTGCATTCTCCCGAGTCAGATTCGCGTCCCGTAGTTTTGACATGACCTAGCCATGCATTTTTTTTTGTTTTTAAAAGAAAAAATAAATCTTCGCGTTTTTATGATTTAATCAAATATTAAAATTTTCGGGGCCATTTATAACGAGTTTTAAATAACTCACTATTAGAAGGTAATCAAAGTGCGGTTCGAACCTCGAACCTCGGACCCCCGATCCGCGAGTCAGCAACACTAGCCACGGGACCACAACCCTTTCAAAGTAGGAAAGTGTGGTTAAGGCTCTCTGGATACATCCGCAGAACACGGCCCAGTCAACCGTGTCCCCTCCGCTTGATGACAGTTGTCACCGGAATTTTCTGTGTTCGTTCTTTTATTTCTTCATTCCTCACGAAGTCAAACCACCTCACACCCGAGATTCTACTAAGACACATTCTCAAAACTCTGTTTTTGGGGCCATTTAAGGTGTGGTATTATGCAGACGTTAAATAAGCGGCATTCCGTGGTGAATGTTACAGCGTGTAAAGTGACCACAACCCACCAATGACGACGTGTCATAAGCCCTGTAAATGTCTAAACTTCCACATTCCCTTCTCGATAATGATTTCCTGTCTTTTGCCATTAATGTCAATATTTTTTATTTATTTATCTGTTTTTATTTGTATCTACGTAAATTTTTAGATTAACTTATATTTACTTACTAGTTTATACTCAATATGATTTTGATTAATAATGAAACTTAATACACCTAAATTAAATTATCTGTATCCTAATATGCAAATATTGTTTCGCTCGAAAAGCGGAGATGCTTCCAGCTCCCCGATACTTTCCGCCAACTCATTAAACGTTTATTTATTTAACATAATTTGATATCCGAAGCTATCGGTTCCAAAATCACCTTATGTTATAGCATTTACAAATGCTATTGGCTCATCGTCATTTCCCTATCTGCACATGGCACTGCATCGCAATCCCGATTTCGGTGCATCTCCCGCTTACGGTTAGTAAGTGCGAGGTGAGGTCTTGAAGTGAGTCTTACGCTCTCACGCCTCGGGTACTTGTCCGGGCACATTGAAATATTGCAGCTTACTTACGATATGTCACGTCCCTTCACCAACTTGGACACGGACGAAGGATAACGTTTACAAAGTGGCGCTTTATGAGTTAACCGTAGTAATAATAACGAGGCGTAGTGCAATTGCCAAGTCGGAGAGTGAAGTATGAGATGAGAGAGGAGTGTAAACTAAATATAGAAACGAACGACGTGGCGCATTTATATTTATATCACGAGAGAACACGTGGAACGATTTATTACCATAACGTTCACAAAAATGTCTGTAAATTACTTTTTAAAATTGAATAGTCTTAATATAAATTCGACAAATTTATCGCGTTTTCCTAAATCACAAGTTTTTGTGTGCTCTCTGTTCAGCCTTGACTCTCCATTCGCGCCTCTAGCTCAAGTCCAGAACTGGAGTGTGCACACACAGCCACGCAGCCACACAGCCACACAGCCACGTGGCCTTCCATTCGCACCCCTATCTACCGCTATAGCACCGGAGTGCGGAGTAGGGTACGCCTGTACCGAGGTGGTCCTCGTTCCTAGCTCGTCTCGCCCGCGCCCGCGCCTTCCTTGTGCCCGTAACGGCGTGTAACGGCTCGCCCTTCGAACTCCGAACTGGCCTCGCGCCGGTATTTGTATGTCTCACCCGAAATTACAATCGTCTATTGTTTTCGTATATAGCTCTTAGTCTCGAGTCTATATCTATCTCTATCTCTATGTGCATGACATGTAACTTGTGACTTGTGACTCGCTGGTCGCTAGTAGGGTACTAATATTTGCAACGGTCTGACACATTCAACTGACACAGACGGTCGTCTCCGATTCTCAATCACCATTTACCGATAGATACAGTCGTGCTTATAACAGTGTATTTACTATAGCGATGAACATATTTGCGAGAGGGGATTCGGTTGAATAAAGCGGGATCTTAAATTCATGGGTGCGTTCTTTCCTTCGATAAATCGATGACCCCGATCACCGACCATACCTTATACATAGATAGTATACTTGCATTCTGTTATCATTTTATATGTATTGTTTATCATCAGTCGTAAAATTACCTTCCTACCCCGTAAATTCCTTGACTTGTATATTCAGCAATAATTCCTTCGTCTCTATTGCGATGTTTGTGTACATAATTTGTTTCTTCGAATGATTCTGCCATTTTGGTAATGTTACAATTCAGCAATGTGAACATTATTACAATGCGAAGGGAAAAGTAAATTTCTATGAAGTAAAATCAAATTTTCTGAATGAAATTTTTCATCAATATGTTTATTTTTCGGGTGGTACCGTGTGTGTTGGATTTGTTCTTACGTTTCGGTTACCATTGCAGGAGCTATCTTCAGGGTACCCTGACCGTGAAAACCTTCGCACCGAAAATTTTCATATTTATATAAAATTGTCTTTGAAACATGCTTACGACGATACTCCAAATTTTCTTATAAATACACATTTTCCTACAAAATTCAATTTTGCTTTACAGCCAATTGAAGACAACTCTGTTAACATTCCATTGTATTTGGGGCTCAGATATTTGCTAAGAAAATATACATAATACATATTGCATTTTTATATTAAGCGATAGATTTATTTAGGTGAATACCTATGCAAATTACGCATAAAATTAAACATACCTACACGAAATGGCTAGCTTTATAATGATTTATTAGTAATATGAATGCGCGGTATTTGACTATTTGAGAAGACATTTTTAATGTTTTGTGATATTTTAGGATTTCTTAAATAATGCAATGGGCATATAGGTAATTTCAAATGTTTACACCACTGGAAATAAAGTGCACAATGTCCGAGTGTTGCACCGCGAGTACACAGCAGTCCGGTACTCATAAACCGAGTGGAACTCGTTTCGATCACCCGTTACAGTTACACGAAGGTAAGGTGATCAGTCTTACACTTCAGATGCTAGTCCACGAACAATGCAGTTTAAACAACCTTTACAATCAAAATATCACGCCCACCCTGCTAGGAATCGAACCCATTACTATTTCACACACATAACTATGTTCTTCATCCGCCCGGACTCAGAGAGCTGTCACAAATTGATCCAATCAAAAACTTAGCGTGTTTAAGTATCGATTGAAGAAGTCGAGTGCATTGAAATAAATAAACTTTTAAAAACAATAGTAAGACTTAACAGTAGATAGCTTAAAGCCCGGCTAAATAATTGTTTTGACACTTCGCCGAATAATAAATATGTAAAATGATTACTTACCGGGAATGAGATCGTAGATAATGATTGAATAAACGCCCTTACGGTGGCGGTGCTCAGATCTGGTGGCAGCCGTGACCGGCACCCCGACACCCGCCGGCGGGTGAACCAGGATACCGGGAGACCAGCGCACGAGCGGAGAGTGTGTTGACAAACAACACTGCGGAACGACTGCATCCTCGGAGTGTTGGAACCTTCCACGAGGACGAGGCGAGGGTCTCAAATAAAAACTAAATGCCTTCAAAAGTCACCAGCAATGCGGCAATGCCAGTCGGTAGTCGGTAGTCGGTAGGTAGCTACTTAACTAGCGACCACTCGCTGCTCGCTACAGTCGCTACTCGCCTCTCGTGCCGATAGTTGATTGTAATTAACAGTGCTATAATATGTTACACTCATTTCAATTGATGGACTTGGCTCGTGTACGGACACTGCCGAGGGTAGCCGAGGACTCCCGACAGTCGACAGCCGACAGCGGCCTCAGTAGACACAAATAAATATACAATGAATATGTATTGTATCGCATCGGGCTGTCTGAAGATCGACAGCGCAGCGCTGGCGATACCAGAAATCGGGAGCAGCGAACGCCCGCGCTCCGCGTCCCGCATCCCGCGCCCGGCCCGGGGGAGTCCATAGTCCGCGCGCCTGTACTTCCAGTACCGCACACTGCACACCGCACACCGCACACCGCACACCGCACACCGCACACCGCACACCGCACACCGCACACCGCACACTGCACACTGCACACTGCACACTGCACACTGCACACTGCACACTGCACACTGCACACTGCCGAATACGTTTTTTTCAGTAATAAAAATATATATGCACGAGATGAAATATGAAAAAGTAGTCCTTTTTTCAAAATAAATATTAGAACTCTGTAATGTCCGCGTCCGGGCGGAAGAAGAATACTGCATTTTGTGTGAAATAGAACCAGAACTCTAGACGAGCGGTTTCGACTCGATGGCTACTCTCGGGAGAAAATCGTGAAGAAGGAAATCGACTGGAGATTAGTCCACCTCGTTGTGTAGTGCGGGTTGGCACATTCACAAAAACCATGCTTGAGGTCCTGGGTTCGATTCCTGGGAGAATCGACATGAAATATTTTTTTATAATGCTTTATGATTTTCTTGTTATATTAATCCCTTTTTTTATTTATTTTTATTAAAGAAGGTAAAAAAAAACATGAACAGAAAATATAAAAGGAAAAATAATGAAACCCGCTAAACCGCGAAACAGGCTCGTCAGCAGGTTTCTTATTTTTCCTTTACAAAGAGAAACGTTAGTGAAATTATATACATTTAAAAAGTAATATAAACATTATTAAAAACTAAAAGCATACCTAATTTTCACACAAAATTTATTTATAAAAATTTATAAAGCTTTGTTACACATTTACCATTTAATTACTTTTTTCTTAAAAGCTTTGTCAACATTTTCTTTTAAAATCATCTTAGGAATCATATTAAAAAAATTAGTAATTGTATAATAAAGTGTTCTTTGGCCATACTTGTTTACAAACCTCGGTACTGACAAGCTTTCACGTTGTGCTAGCCTTGTATTATATGGATGTAAATGCCTTTTCTGGTAGTTACTATCAAATCGGTATCTAGTAACAAATTTGAGCCACAGAATAGCATTTACGGACAGGCACCATTTAATTATCTAATTTAAGCTGCCACTGTTTTAACCATTACAAATGTGAAATTTTACGAAAATACTTAGGTCACATCTAAATAGTGCTATACAGAGGTCGTTCGTTTAAATGACAGCTTAAGTATGGGGTATCGCAAGGATCAATCCTGGGTCTATTTAAAAAAAATATATATGAAAGTATGCCAATGACATTGGACCTTTCTGAGATAATTTATATATTTTCACAAATACAGACATTGAAAATGACCTCATAAAATTAATTAAATGGACCAATCCAAACATGAAAAAAAGCAACATCACACATTTTGAGACGAAGAAAAAATATCATCAAATTGAAGCCTATATAAAAAAGAAGGGCTTACTGAACACGTAACATATTTGGGACCGACAGTTAAAATGGATACATATTGACATTCTTACATATCTATAGCATAAAACCGAACTTAAAAATATTATGCTCATTATACCTACCTAGTGCTTACAAATACGTTTGCGTTGAAACGCATGTTGCGCATGTAACAAATGTATTTATGCTTTTTATCCAGTATAATATGTGTAAATTGGCGGGCTTATTGCTTTGAGGAATATCGTCTAAGGGATATACATATATACAAAATCGGTAGATGTCCACGTTAGCAGTTTTTAAACTTTTTCTGAAACTAATCAGTACGCACTGGTCTGGTTATGATCGGTCTCGGGAGGTTTCCCGAGCTCTTTATTACTCACCTAATGTCCTTTATTCATTCGATATTGCTCTTTTCGTGATATACGAGTAGGTATTTCATATTTTAAGGATCTCGGATCGAATGATCTTCATTCTCGTCCTTTCCCTGATGACTGAGAATGGCGGCTGCACTCGATCATTATTTTTGCGGTCTGCCTCCGGGTAGTCTTGTTCCGGGCAAAGCGAAGAGCATCAGTCGCTGAAGACCCCGGTGTAGATTTAATTAACTTGAAGTCTCTCCATCGCGCATCGGTCCCTTCACTCCGCCCGCCACGGCGAGCTTCACGAGGCTGACTGCTTCTCTCCTGGCGATGTGTCCAAAATATTAAAGGATTCGCCTGTAACCATACACTTGACAGTCGATCTCCAATATTTCATTAATTCAGAATGAACACTTTTGTACGCACCACCGTCCATGAAATCCGGAGCATTCTTCCCCAGCACCAAATTTTGAAGATCTTTTTTTTCTCCGACTCTCAATGTCTATTTTTCTACTCCGTATAGGAATATTCAGAAAAATCAGAGTTTTGACAAGATGAACCATCGTATTTTTAGTAATGCTTCGATCCTTCCATATCTTGATAAGTCTACCCATTACACCTTGAGCCATAGCAATCCGCCTTTTAATTCCCTTGTCACAAAAAAT
The DNA here is from genome assembly GCF_059751315.1 of Micrasema longulum. Lineage (NCBI taxonomy): Eukaryota > Metazoa > Arthropoda > Insecta > Trichoptera > Brachycentridae > Micrasema > Micrasema longulum. The sequence goes on from NW_028280290.1 coordinate 53,216, forward strand.
TAATGTTACGATAATAATAATATAACAAATTTATCGCATACATGTATGTACAGTCTGTTAAGCTCGATGATCAATGACAAATATGTCATAGATATATGCAAGAGCTCGATGGTTTTATGATTATGTTTCAAAAACTTCTGGTGGCTATAGATTTTTTTTTTTTTCAGCGCCATGAAGATAATGCTAAGCAAGCTATCCCGGCCGTGGATTGTGGATGAAAAAAAGGATGACGGATACACGGCGTTACATCTGGCGGCGCTGAATAACCATTGCGAAGTAGCAGAGTTGCTGGTCAAGGCGGGGGCTCGTATGGACTTACAGAACGTGAACCTGCAGACTGCTCTGCACCTCGCCGTGGAGCGTCAGCACACCTCCATCGTGAGAGTAAGTACCCTTCTTGGTATCTATCCACCAACACCATCCTCCAACCCCCCTGCACCTCGCCGAAGTGAGCAAGCTCGGGGTAAGTATGAAAACCTTCTCTTACTCTTTCCTCTCTACCGTATTTATAAGAATAACTACCGTATTTTTCGGACCATAAGACGCTCTTTATTACTCTGAAAATAAATTTAAAAAATAGGGGTGCGTCTTATGGTCCGAGGCGTCTTATCGTCCTCAAAATACGGTACCCTAGTCTTATCTAACCTAAGGACTAATCCTACGCTAACTTGATTCGAATGTTTATTTAATTTTTGATTTAGAATAATTATTGGTACAATTATAATACCTTTTTATACAATGTAAATGTATAAAAAACATTATTATTACATTTTATATACATTCATTTTGGGGTATGGGGTCACAGAAGATGCTCAATATTTTTCTTACCTAATGATGAGGTCTTGGAATTGGTGAACTCTTGATAGGCAAACAGTCACTCTTACATTAATAATTTCAATAAGCTCTGGTTACTAAAAGTAACCCTTTTCAAAACTTTGAAATAAAACAATAAATCACTTGGTATTCTTCTTGGCGACAATTTTTTTGATTAATAACACATTTTAATTCAATTTTTCAACATGTGTTTACAATTTGAGGTTTTTATAAATCTTAAAAATCACCTCTGAACTCAAGCTATTCTCCATTAATTAGTTTTAAAAATATGGAAATTGAGTTATACATCATCATCATTCCCTTTCCGCAATTCCCTTAAATTCTTATTTCTTGCTTCTGCAGCTTTTTCTGATAATTGCCCAATTGGCAGTAGGGCATGAGAAATGACACTAGGTCCGTAAATCAATATTTTATGAACTGTAGGTGACATCGGCTGCCATGTATATAAATTTATATAGTATTTTGCACTGTCAAATGCATACTTTTCTGTAACGATTTCGAAACCACTCGAAATTATTTTCAAAATTATCTTAAATCTATAAATAAGCTCTTAATTTTTCCTGTGAGTGATGCAGATTCCTCAGGGTCTTCAAAAAATCTACTAGATATATTACCATCATTGGTGTTACCGAAGCCAGCTTTCGGCACATCCACCAGCAATCCCATTTTATTTTAAAATTTCGTTGCTCTGCTCGGGGATTTTGTAATTTCTTTAATAATTTTTGCTGTATCAATTTTTCCTGCAGCTCATCTGTGCTGCATAAGTCAATTCATCAGCAGCTGCAATTTTTCTAAGTTCCATTGTTTTACGGCGTTTTAGGCAATCAATCGATATTTCGAATTCTTTGCTCGGCCTACTCCCTAAGAAGATACTAGCGGGTAATAAAATGTCAGTATTCAGCCATTGTAAATGTTTTTCTAAAAAACGTTCTTCTGTGCAGTTACATGAGA
>NW_028280291.1:0-27756 GCF_059751315.1 Micrasema longulum
TTTTTAAGATGGGTTTTTCCACTAATCAATTAAATTATAACAAAATTTTAGACTCTCTTAAATTAACTAAATTGCAAGAACGAAGAACATCGACCGATCTTACGACTTTATATAAAATAATGAAACCAATGTTTGATACCCCTGATCTACTGAAATTGATTTCATTCCATGTACCACTTAGATTAAGCAGAACATCTACAATATTTTATAGTCAAAATTCTCGAACGGTAGCTCAATATAATTCACCTATTGTTAGATTACAGAATACCGGGAATGAATATGCATCACATTTTGATATATTTAGTTTATCTCTGCCCAACTTAAAAAATAAAGTGACCAACATATTTTTATCAAAAAGAGCAAATCATCTTCAAAAGATTGGGTTGGAATAGTTATAATTTGATTAATTAATGTATGTTGTTATTGTATAATTTCTTTAAAATATATATGTATTTCAAGTAATTAATAATGTGTACAGTACGAGTATATTAATATTTCATACTCGATTTTTTTTAAATATTTTTATTTTTAAGCACTCTTTATACCACGTATATGTAAATGGCAGAAATGACGTTTATAAATAAATAAATAAATTGGCAATGCTTTTGATAACATTATTAATAAAAACTCCTTGGTTGAGTTTTACTTGACTTAATTTGACCAACGAGCCGTTTGCTTAAGATCTATATATCTAGTTATGCAGAAAGCAGCCAGTCCACAATTTTGAAAAAATGATATATTGATGTTATCGGGTGCAGTAAGGTCAATTCTATGTTCTGCTAAAAACAGCCAGACCGCTTTCATCCAAAAAATTGTTTTAATCGCCTTACAAAATGGTGTCCATCACAAAAACGGCATTTCTCAATTTGCAGAAAACACCCACAGCACTAGAAAAATCTCAACGAAATAAAAAAATTATTGAAACTGGTCTAATATTTAGTTAGATTCTTGTTTGTGATATAAAAATAACTAATACATTCATTGTCTATCATTTGTTAAAGTCAAAAACATTCCATCTGTTGTGTGGATTTGTTTATTCACTTATTTCACAAATGTGATTTTATCTCAGTTTCACTTTTCTATGGCTGGCTGCTTTCTGCATAGCTACGTTCAATTGATCAGTCTTAAAGTTGCGTACCTAGGCGAAAGCGCTCGTTTGTCAAATTAAATAAAGTGAGACTTATCCAATAGGTTTTTGTTAATAATTTTATCAAAATCATATTATTTTATTATTGTTGCAGACTCTATCTTGCTCTATGCTTGGGATTTGATTATCTGTGATTCACGACACTTTCAGTTTAACACTTTACGGAACAGGGCTATAAGATTAGTTAGAGCTTAACAAATCACAACAGGGATGGAGAAATGTCGGAGTAGGGAATATGGAACTCTAGGCATTTACAGGACTCGTGACCTATAGATAATTGAGTTCCAACACGTAGTCCATAAAAGAATAGTAAACAAAGACAAATAAGTCAATAATTCACATTTTGATATATGGTTAGAGAGAAAGAGTTTAAAACTGGTAATCTCAGCATGGAAATGATCTACCTCTGTCAGTAGGCTTTTAAACAGACAAATGAACGTAGTTATGCAGAAAGCAGTCCACAATTTTGGAAAAATGAGATGTTGATGTTATCGGGTGCAGTAAAGTCGTTTCTTTGTTCTGCTAAAAACAGCCAGACCGCTTTCATACAAAACACTATATTAATCACATTCGGAAAAAGGTGTCGATCACAAAAACGATATTTCTTAATTTGCAGAAAACACCCACAAAACTAGAAAAATCTTAGGGTACTTTAAAAATCTTTTAAACTGGTCAAATACATTATAGGATTCTTGTTTGTAATATTTAAAAAAACTTATGTATTCATTGTTTATCATTTGTTAAAGTCAAAAACATTCCAACTATTGTATAAATTTTATAATTCACTCTTTTCACAGAATGGCTATTATCTCAGTTTCACTTTTCTATGGCTGGCTGTTTTCTATATAACTACGTTCAAACCATCTTCCTCACAGGCATCATCAACGGTAAATTTGTCCTGCATTTAGAAAAAGTAAATGGTCTGTGTTGCCTAGCTCTTAAATAGTTACTCAGTACACATAGTTTTATGCGCTCCAAACGGTTAGGATTGTAAATTGACCAGTTAAGAAGTTTAAAGGTCATAATAAGCGAGGCAATGCTCCTTCTTGCCGCAAACTTGCGAAGTGTGTTATTTTATTGTAATGAATAGACTCTCCTCTTAAGACGCGCTATACACGATCGCTGCATTGTAGAAATAAGCGTATGAGGATTGAATGTAATATAAATATATAATGTAAATAAAAGTATCTACATCTCTCCCGCGACGATAAGAGTGGCGTCACTGCGGTATTAAAATGACATTACAAATTGAAGTGTATTTTTCCTTGTATTTTTAGAGTCGTGTATTAAGCTCTCGGTGTCGTAATGCGTTACTAAATTATTAATTATAAATGCAAGTCAACTAATGAAAGTCAACAAAGAAAAATAATGAATATCGTCACCCCGACTCGTACTTGTGAAGATGATGCGACCCATTGAGTAAACTATAGTATAATATGAACTTTATTTTATTTATTATCATTATATTACATACACAAAATTATAATTTATAAAAAGTTGTTTTGACTGCCTAACTAGAGTTATTTACCCCGCTCTAAGACAGTCAAAATTAAAAAAAAAAACAGTAGTCAATATATAGAAACAGTTATATAAAAAGAGGACAAAGTGAAAAACAAAGCAAAAAATGGAATAAAAACATGGTAAAAAATATAGTACAAACATAGTAAAAATCTTATTAAAACATAGTAAAAATGTAGTGAAAAAAAACGTAGCAAAAACATAATGAAAAAAAAAGTGATAAATGTACTGAAAACACAGTAAAAACCATTAAAAATATATAAATATGGATATAATTTTTTTTAAAACTTAGTAAAATACGAAACAAAAACAGATTGCACAGTAAGAAACATATTTAAAATCATATGATCATAAATAATGTATGTGTACAGCAAAAAACATATTTTTAAAAAAAACCTAGCAAAACATATTAAAAAATAAAGTAAAAGATGTTATAAAAAAAATACACAGTTAAAACAAATAAAAAAGTCATGAGGATCTTAAAAAATTAAATCAGTAAAAAATTAAAAATATTTATAAACAATTTAAATTAAAACATGTTTTGGCCATCTAACAGCCACCATCAACCCCTCAGACTCTCTGTGACCAATTTCTCCAAGGAAAGTAGAAAGTAATATGTATTATATGTTTTATTAATATAAATTATAAAAATACTCGCGAGTTCATAAACTATTTATTCATTTTATTGCTAGCTATCGGTTGCATTTCTTTTTAAGAATTCTTAAACTGTCTTTTCCGATTACAACTAAGAGAAATTAAATGTTAATAATGTACCTAATTTTTTTTGTATTATTTTTTATTTCAGAAGGTAAACATGAACAGAAAAAACATAAAAGGAAAAATAATGAAACCCACTAAACCGCGAAACCGGCTTGTCAGCTGGTTTCTTATTTTTCCCTTACAAAAAAAAAACGTTAAAGAAATGATATAATTTTTAAAAATAATATAAACATTATTGAACTAAATGCATACTTTTTTTTTATTATTATATAAATAAAAGACGAGTGATACTTTGATCCATAAATGTTGAATGTCCAGGGACCGGCTTCATCGCTTTCGCGACATCTTCCAGACTGGTATCTTTATTAAGGAGTTCAATGTATTTATACAAAACAGAGGTAAGGAAAGATAATTCAAAATTATATGAAAATAAATTAAATAAAGTTATTTTTATCTTAAGGATCATTATCAACGTTTAGTGATAACATTATACATAATAATTCTCGACATCATATTTCACATAAATTATCTGTATTTCATTCCTTAATTCATATGCTGTATTCGTACCGCTTAACAAACATAATTATAACAATGAGTTAAACATAATTAAATCTATCGCGGTAAATAACGAATATAATAATACATAAGTTGATAACCTGATAAGAAAGAAACAAAAGCGTCTCGTAAATAATAAATTAACCCAAAGTTTGACAACAAATAATAAAGGCATAACTTTCGTATATTGGAAAAACTAGTGATAAAATTGGACAAATAATAAATAAAAATAAATTCACCGCAGCCTTTTACAATAAATAATTCCTTAGCAAATTTGTTGATAAATACTTAAGACAAAAAAGATAAGTTTTCCAACTCAGAAACGTACCTTCTTAATTGTAACGACTGTAAAAATACATGCTACGTAGGCCTAACGGGTAGAGCCTTTAAAACACGCATAAAAGGGCACATACAATCATGTTCTAATAATAAAGATAATTCAAATTTTGCCAATCATTTAATAGAAAATTAACATTCTTTTGATTTAAAAAATAATCTAGAAATAATTCATATTCATTTAAAGGCCATATGCTTGACAAACTAGAAACGCTCGAAATTCATAGATTAACAAATAAACCCGACGTAGAATTACATGGTGAACAGATAACACACGTGCATTTTTCATTACTTTACCCATTGTAATATATTTTTACTAATGACTCTTTACCCTTTGTGTTTCAGAAATCATAATTGACAAAAATCACAGTCACGAAGGATGGGGTATTAAAAATAAAATACTTAAACTCATTAAAATAGCATTATATCAACTCATTAGTTAACCCAAATTTTTTTTTTTAAATTTGATAATTGTCCTTGATAAAAATAACTTTATTTAATTTATTTAATCAAGAAAGGGGGCTGCGTTGGTTTGGACATGTAGAGCTAATGGACAGCGAAAGAACGGCTAAAAGGATCTACGATGCAAATGTTGATGGATGCAGAAAACGAGGAAGACCGAGAAAGACATGGCACGATTAAGTCCATCAAATACTTGAAGATGGACATGTCAAAAGTAGGAATAATCGGCGCGCGTGCAAAAAAAAAAAAAAAGATAGAGTGTTTTTGCGTTCTATCCTCTCTGCCTACCCCTACGGGGAAACGGCGTGATGGTTTGTTTGTTTGTTTGTTTGTTTGTTTGTTTGTTTGTTTGTTTGTTTGTTTGTTTGTTTGTTTGTTTGTTTGTTTGTTTGTTTGTTTGTTTGTTTGTTTGTTTGTTTGTTTGTTTGTACTGTCATATAATTTTGAATTATCTATCATTACCTCTGTTTTGTATAAATACATTGAACTTCTTAATAAAGATACCAGTCTCGAAGAAGTCGCGAAAGCGATGAAACCGGTAATTGGATATTCAAAATTTGTGGATTTAAGTATCACTCGTCTTTTGTGTATATAATAAATCACAATGAACTTCTATCAAGAATTTTCACTTACAAACATAAATGTTCTAAAAGCATACGTATTTTTACACAAAATTTATTTACAAAAAATTAAATTTATGATTGTTAACATAAAATTATAATCAAGTCTTGTTACATATGAACCATTTAATTATTTTTTTTTTTAAAGTTTTGTCAACATTTTCTTTTAATATCTGCTTTGAATCTTATTAAATTTTTTAGTAATTGTATAATGAAGTGTTCTTTGGCCATACTTGTTTACATACCTCGGTACTGACAAGCTTTCACGTTGTGCTAGCCTTGTATTGTGTGTATGTACTTTTTCTGGTAGTTACTGTCAAATCGATATCTAGTAACAAATTTGAGCCAGAGAATAGCATTAATTTGGTGTGATTTTTTATTTTTTTTAAATCTTGTTTTTAATATTCGTGTTTTTGAAAAAAAAAAAATATATTAAGCCAAATATGTTAATTTTATAAATATTTGTTAAAGGCAGATTTGCAGTTTATGTTAATAAAATAAAAAAATAAAAAAATTAACGGACAGGCACCCTTGCTTTTAAAAAAGTTCGGGTCTAGCTGATCTGTTAATTAATTTAAGAGCCGAATTTTGTAAAGACTGAATTTTTTAATGTTGGTTTTACAAGAAAGCCCCAAACTGGTAATACCGTACCCAATAATTGATTCAGCTAATGATTGATAAATAAGTCTTAATGTTTTTATTGGTACAATATATTTTTTTCTAAACATGCTGCCTATAACTGTCCTTAATATTTTACATAATTTGGTAATATGTTTATCCCATTAAAAAAATTATCAATAGTAATGCCCAAATACACATATTAAATAACTCCACCAATTTTCACACAGTTTATTTATTTTACATAAACGGCATAAATAGCCTTTAACATATATTGAACATAAAAAAGAAAAAAATATATAATTGCATAACTATAACAATAGTAACAAGTAGGTTATATACATAAGCAACCAAAAATATTAACGAAATAAATAAATAAATATGAAAAAACTATAATATATATAATATATAATCTAATCACAACAATAAAGGTTTCAGCTCTTTAACTTCACTAAAACCAACAAATGAAAGAATTGAAGAAATATGAATGTTCAAACATGGGCAAAATGGTAAATGTTACACAGTGTGTAAAGTGGCCACTTAAACCAGCCAATGCAGGCCATAGACCCTGTAAATGCCTTGACTTCCATATTCCCTTCTTTAAGGTATTCTTCATCCCTGTTGTAATTTATTAAACTTGCAGATTACAAATATTATTTTATGATTCTCTATTTGGAAACTAGTGTTTCGAACATTATTTCCGAAGGACTATTTTTCTTTAATAGAATACCGTTGACATATTATGTATCACTAAGGACACGTGGCGTTCGCACTGGCCGTTTTTGGTATTATTCATTTTAAAAGGAATCGTCTAGTGTTCAGTGTTGACTATTAAATTATAACTGAAATATGTGCTGAATGTCATTGTGGTATTTGTTAATAACCTTTTATTTTTTTATTTAAATAACGATGGCTAGTACATTTTTTTATAATTTATACAGGTACTAATAAAATAAAATACAACTAAATAAAATTAAAGCTAGGACAAAAAAAAACCTCACTTACTACTTTAAATTATTACTTATTCGTGCAAGTATTGTAATAAAATAGTGTAAAAAATAAGTTACATATATCGCGTGTTTAATAATAATTATTGTTTGAGTTGATTTTCACACAACCACAGAAAAAATCGTCATTTATAATTATATTACTTACATGTTATCACGTACTTATATACAGGTACAAATTAATGATCATTTTTTGTAGATGAACTATAAAATTAATCACGGCTCGCCACTGTAATAAAGGTAGGTATTAGGACACTGGGTACCTACCGACTTGCATGTAGTATTCATTTATGTTCAAAATAATTTCCTTTCCTGGCAACACTCGTTCCAAATCTAAACGGATAATTTTGGCGCCAGGATGTACGAGTACAAACATGAGCACATGAGCAATCCCGCGTTTTCAAATTGTTTATTGTCTTTATCCCGCGCACTAAAAAATCAGTCAAACGCTAAAACATTAAAACGTCAAGATTTTCAACGCAGTTTTAATTTTTCATCCTCGACGGCGCCAAATGTAATCCAGATTTTTTAAATAGCTTGTTTTGTTTAATTTATGCCCTAATTAACATGGTTTATGCACCATCGGTGCTTACTTTATTGTTTTGTCGTGCGGACATAGTTACTAGTGACAGACCGAAACAATATTTTCAGCAGAAATCGAAATATCAAAACCAAATTTCGGCTTCTGTTCTAAACCGAAACAGAAATGTATTTAAACAAGTTAAATATGATATCAAGACGCCAAAAATTAGACGTTTTTATTGTTAAACCCTAGGAGTTCAATAAATTAAGTGTTTAATAAAATACACAATGAAATGGAACATTTTAATGGGTTAATTCGTTTATTTTTAGCGCTTTTTGGTCCGTTGTTATGTTATACATATAACTTACACGAACGCTACACGAACTCTTAATTAATCTCACTTTGAGCACCAGCCGAACACACATAGAATTTAACCTGTGCCCGGCCCATTTTGTGAAATTTCATGCTATTTGAAGGCTTTCTTAAAAGTGTCATAATTACGAAAATACTGGATTAAATCAATTGAAACTTCTCATATTTATTTGAATCAACTCAGTAAGTTATTTTTGTATGATAGTTTGGCCAACATTGGCCTTTATGAAGAGCCACTTCGCAATGTTCGCACATATATAGGGTCTCACTCCTTTTTTGTGCTTTGTATCCCGGAGCCGTGTAAACACGTGATTATAATAACCACGCGTTGTGTCCCGGTCCCGTGTTTTCACGTGGTTTACCAGCAGCGGAAAAGTACTAATAAAAGTCACTAGATGTCAATAAAATGCACTTTTTTAGACGGCTGGTAAACCACGTGGGACACAACGCATGGTTATATAACCACGTGTTTACACAGCTCCGGGATACAAATTATTAACTACAAGCTGAACGCGACAATGCTTTACTTTTGCTAGATTTAAGTTTATACTCACTTTATATATGTTTATTTAATGAACGCAAATGAAAGTTTGATTTCAATTATTGTTTTCAATTAAATTTGGATATGTACATAAATATGTAAATAAAAAAAAATGTATGTGCTATGCATTCGAGGCAAACGCAGCCCAGGTAAAGGATAAAAAAACATTTACGCTTCTAACTTTTTTCTACTCAATAAATTGAAGATTTAAAGATCTATAAATACGGTCGTAACAAAGATCGACATCGCACTGAAAACCGCACGTAAATCGGTCCAGTAGTTGTGCAGTCTATAGAGGGCACACATACGAATATTGCCATTTATAGATATTGATAAAGACATTTCAAAAATATAAATACGAAAGAACTGCTAACTATAAATTTCAATAGCCATTCACCGCTCTGTTTTTTTTTACTTCCTCTTTCACAGCAGTAGCTGCTCGATTGTGGAATAATCTAATGTCGGAGATGTAATGCCCCTTCTTTATTTACATTCAAATCACTAATGAAATGTCACATCCAAAATATTTAACTTTTTCCTTTTTCTTCCCTCTTTTCTTCCCTATTTACCCTTTCTTCTCATCACAGTATATGTAGTGTAAATATAAAGTAAATTTTTACTTCTTAAAATATTTCATTTTTATCAATATTTTGTTCTATAAAAAAATTATTAATAAACCAATAACATGTTCATATACCACTGATTTTTTCAAATTGTAGTAGAAAACAATTGTCTTAAGGCATATGTGTGTAAACTGTATTTGTCAATAAGGTGTTTAAATAAATAAATATAGTCAACAAATCACAAAATCAGTCTAGTTATTATTTTTAATGTTAGAAAATGGCAACTCAATAAGTAATTATTTGAATGGACAACAATCCAATAGCCTTACATGTGCTAATTCTTCAATATATAAATAGTTATGTATACAAGTGTTTAGGATACTTTCGTAAAAGTCAAACTTTTCGAAAGTCCGCTTGTAAAAAAGTATTAATAATCGGTCGGAGTATAATCTTTCTGAGCCGTGAGGATAATAATGTAATCCAACACATCCCGACCGCATGTGTTGGCCGAACCGAAGTTTCGGTCAATTTTTGACCGAAACTGAAACCGCAACCGCAACTCATTTTATTGGCTGAAATTGGCTGAAACCAAAACTTCGAACGGTCACTAATAATTACCGACGTATTATGTTCATGATGTCATTCTCTTGCAAGTTTGTAAATCTGAATATGGGACAGTATTATTGTACGTTTAAAATTGTGTACATACTAATTGTTTAACAAAGGAACTTTTGTTCAGAAAAATGACGAATATCTGTTCTATTCCAATGTAAATTATTTAAATTGGTTTTGAGAGGAACTTATGTCCAGTGCAAAACAAAATAAAAAATTAAAAACAATGAAAAACGTAATGTAATAAAATAAAAGTTTTATTTATATAATTCAAGTTACTAAACATGTATGTAAGTTGGCTTAAATCAATACTGTTACTCAATGGGAAGAAGGAATAAAGATTAAAGGATGAGATATTCAAGAAGAGAAAGGAGATGTTTCTTCAGACGCGATTTAAACGAAGAAATTGTAGTAACATCCTTGACAATGGATAGGAGATGATTCCACAGCTAAACCGTATGGAAACTATATGAGTTAGAAAAGAAAAAGGAATTGTGGATGGGTATTAAGAAGGTGCTTTGCGAATTAGAACGAAGAGGTAAACCATGAACTGATAAGCGTTAAAATTTTTCACGCAGGTATATAGAAGCGTTAGGACTATGAAGTACATTGAACAGAAGTGAGAGGGAATGATAGTCTCTACGCTGTCTAATTTTGAGCCATTTCAGTTGCCCACGATAATCAGAAATGTGGTCATATTTCCTAAGACCAAAAATATACCTTCCATAAAATGTTATTCTTTTCCTTTGTAATATATCTGTACCTCAGAGGCAGACGGATACAAATCCAAACATCAAAATTTCAACAAACACCAAAAGAATCTACTTTCTCTCAGTGATTTTTAATAGTTCATAGCATTAATTTATATTTTCAGTGTCTTAATATATTGGTTCTTTAATTATAGAACTTAAATTTCTTCTAAATCAGTGGACATGATCATAAACTGGATACGAAAATCAAAATGTAATTTTATCAAATTCTGGATTTGGATCCGTCTTCCTTTGAGGTACAAATATATTACAATAGAAAAGAATAACATTTTATAGAAGGTATATTTTTGGTCTTAGGAAATATGACCACATTTCTGATTATCGTGGGCAACTGAAAAATTTTAACGCTTATCAGTTCATGGTTTACCTCTTCGTTCTAATTCGCAAAGCACCTTCTTAATACCCATCCACAATTCCTCTTTCTTTTCTAACTCATATAGTTTCCATACGGTTTAGCTGTGGAATTATCTCCCATCCACTATCAAGGATGTTACTACAATTTCTTCGTTTAAATCGCGTCTGAAGAAACATCTCCTTTCTCTTCTTGAATATCTCATCCTTTCATCTTTATTCCTTCTTCCCATTGAGTAACCGTATTGATTTAAGCCAACTTACATACAAATACAGTTATTTTTGTGTTTGTATATCTTTTTAAAAATATTTTTTTTATTGAACATGTTTAGTAACTTGAATTATATAAATAAAACTTTTATTTTATGGTTTGGTAGGAAAAAGTCGCTATTTGTCAATAATCCTGTTAATTTACTATACATGTTATGTACAAAAAGTTAAATAATAATAATATAGAAGTCCAGGCATTTACAGGACTTACGATCTGTCATTGGCTAGTTTATGTAGCCACGTTACACACTGTGTAACATCCCCATCCTGCCCATGTTTAAAACTATATATTTCTTCAATGGTTACAACCTTTGATCTTTGTGAAGTTAAATACCCTAAACCATTATTGATGCATATGAGATTCTGACTACGCCAATATTTTTTCTGAATTCGCAAACCATCTGATAGAAAATAATCATAATTTTAATAAAGACACTGTAGTAAAAGTTCTTTATATTGAAAGTAAAATATTAAAATTAGACAACTTTGAAATCTTAGAAATTAAAAAGCTATTCATAATAAGAAAAAAATATCAATAACCAAATAAACAATATTTTCTGTAGTCCACTTCTGTCTAGTTTTTAACGAATTCATCTCACATTACAAAACAAAAATACTTGACTTATTACTTCCATACACACTAACTGATAAAATAAAATAGGATAGAGTTTATTAGTTAAGTATCCAATAAAAAAGAAGCTTGTGTAGCTTTGAAACCGGGTATGCTAACCGCAAATTTAGTGCTTCAAATATAAAATTTCTTTTTAAAAATTCATTTAAAAATGGTGATGCAAAAGCAGGACTCAAAATTAAGACTCACTCCGTCTAATTATCTTCGGATATCTTTAATGACATTTATTTCACGTGACACAAAACTGAAGTGATGTTATAAGATTTGAGTTAGACACATGGCTATCAGTCGCGAGTCTACATATTCTTAATGGCCACATTCCTACACGAATTCCCATCCGAATCCGATAATCTAAATACCGGATTGCCGAAATATTCGTGTCGACGGAGCAACATTTAGGAAACAGCGGACATAAATATCATCTGACAGGCAGAGATCTAAAAGACAATTTTTCTATTGGCAAAAAATAGATTAATAACATATAAATAAAATTAATCACACATTGCTCGGATTACATAGAGGTAATTATTCCTATTTTGAAATAGAGCAATCTCTTAATCTGTCTACATTGGAGAAACGTGGAACTGAGATGTACCTTATATGCATTTTCCAAATATTTTATGCTATGAGTGATGTCTAATCTCTCTTGCAATCAATTTCTTTTCGTATTCCCAACAAGCTTTCCCAGTAGCTCAATCACAAATAACTATCGACGTGCTAATAAGCGAAGTAATTACAATTTCTCACCATAATTGTTTATCGTATTCGCGATCACAATGAAACATCCGTAAACACCTAATATTAAATGTCAAAATATTAACGTTTCGCGGCGTAATCATGCTGCGCAATCACATATTTGAATTTCGCCGGTGTAAATATGAAAAATATTCCTAGTAATTGTAATTTAATTATAATAATAAAAATACTTTATAGTTTTATTCCACTTTTATTTATATTTTTTTAATAAACTTTCTACCAGTGACCGGGTTTCGTCGTGACCGACATTGTCAGACTGGTGGGAGACTAAACCAATTTCTATGTTATATACAAGTGCAAGCAGGGGTTGTAAATCATGATTTTATATAATTATGTAAATAAAATAATTTAAAATCATTAAAAGATCACTTGTAAAAAAATTATAGATAAAAGTGGAATAAAACTATAAAGTATTTTAATTCTTATAATTAAAATGCAGTTCCACCAAGAAATGTTAGAAGAAAAACTCAATTGTAATTTAATTTTCACTTTTTTATATTAGATACTTTTTAATATTTTGCAAACGCAATATATTGTATTATTTTTTATTATTTAGTAAACGCCGATTTTCCGCCAATTTATTTACGAGTAAAACAAACCGACACGATCGTTGACTTAAGAGATTACACACGCGTTGACTTATGATTGCGATAACCTAAGCATGTTCATTGTGATTGCTCAAATGCTTAGCATGTTTTTAAGCACGCCGATAGTTATTTGTGATTGAGCTACAGTAAGATTTTCGATGTTCACATGCCTAAGGAGTAAATGTGGGAAAAAAGAAATTACTTTACATACAGTTAAAAAAAAAACTTTAATCTCTATTTTTCTGCACGCATTATTATTCAAACATTCCATGCGTTAAAATATTATTTTAATGCATTCAGTTGCATAATATTTTATTGTCCATGTGAATAAATGGCTTTATAAGTTCAATCACGATTAAAAACCTGTTTTATTGTTTTAAATAGAACACGATAAGAATCGCAACAGATGATTTTTCAACCCAAATAATATATTGAAGTTGACTCACATCGCTGGTAAAATTACAATCAACGGCAATCCTTTCCTTTAAATGAAGATTGCAAGGCTTTTAGACGAAGTTTGGTGGTTTTTAAATTGTTTTTTTTTGTTAATAGACTATCAAACTAATCCAAAGTGTCAATTGAAATATTTTTATGTATCGCAATATCATTGCTTGTTATATTTAGTTTTTTTTAATTTTGGAATTATCGAACAAGTCGGGGCATAAAACAATTATAATTGTTCTATAGTAAAATTGTGTATTGTGCATATTAAATAAAAATAAAAACAAAAAAATCTGCCATTTAAACATTTGTTTTATGTATTACAATGCATATCGACGCTGGAAAGTAAACATTTACCAAGCAACGTAGCAACTTGACAGAAGAGCGAATATGTATATTTTCATTACTTAATTAATAAATACCGTTCGCGTATTTTATTTTGGTATGATTCCTACATAATTTTAATAAAAATTTAAAAAACGTTTTTTTTATTAATTAAAAAAAAACTCGAACAGGCTCTTCTGTAAAGTAAAATGTCACCTGGTAACTTTTTCCTTTTTAGCGTCGAAATTATGATTAATAAAAATCTGTTTTTATAAATATTATCTTAATTATTATTAGAATCATATATTGGACTTATTTTTATCAATTTTAATGGAATGCTTCCATTATTTTGTATACTTATTGAATTAACTTCTTATAATTTATATTCTAATATTTTTAAACAATTAACGCGATTTTTTTGTATTTATCTTAATTTTATCATAATTTGCTATTATTTATTTATTTCAAATAAAACTTTTTATTTTTTCTTTTCTATATAAACACCTCACTGGGCATAACTCGAGTCGGGAAATTCATTTACATTTTTTTTACTTTTTTAACTACCATACAATGATTTTCTCTTCTATTATTTTTTCGAAACGTTTTCATATATAAATTTAAAAAAGAAATTTAAGAAAAAAACGTTACTAGACAAACACGACATATTTGGCTTTGATAGTTGTGACGTAAAGATTTGTGAAAATGTTTTAAACAAATTTGAATGATCAGGAACAAATAAATATGAATCGTAACGTATTAGGGACGTGGCCAAAGGAATGACCATTTTTGCACGAATTCAAAATTACAAATTTATGAATATTTTTTATGCTACTAGTGACTAAAATTATTTTTTACAAAATAAAAGAGTGATATTTCCCTATTGTGTCGACGATGACGTATCAAAAGTTTGAATAATCGATTCAGTGTTTACTCAGTAATTTGATAAGGTCGCGAATACTACTTTTCACTACAAATAAATATCTACTTTGACGTACGCAACACCATACAAGTTCCCGTCGACCAAATCAAACCCGAAGATTTAAGACCCGGTACGCTAATCACGTCAGATGTGAATACGTTACAAAAAATGGATGCCAAACCTCATTAGTTAGTTTTAAACTATCTATACATTGCCAATGATAAATTTCCACGAGCTAAACAACATAAATCGACTTGCATACGTATTTTTCAAACTAACAAACCATCTTAGGGTCGTATTACACGGATCAAAATGAACGGCTGTCTAAGTACCTACATATTGCTAATGAAAAATATGCCAGTAAAAGCTTTATAGGCAGTGCATTGCGAAGTTCTAGTCCCAAGGTAGAGGAAGGATGGAAGCAGAGAGAACGCGGTGGGATTTCGATTTCTTAGACGAATTACGAAATTAGGCGGGAATGCAAATTATCTTAGAAAGGTATAACTATTTTTTTTAAAAGGCTTACTGAGGTGGTTTGGTCATGTAGAACAAATAGATGACGTAAAAATGGCCTGTTCAAAGATAGTAAAAAAATATGTGGGATAAACCTAAATCTCAAGTCTGATCATGGCAAAAGTAGAGTAATACGTGAGATGAAGATATTTATAGGCGTGTAAGAAGTTGTATATTTTTAATTCTGTGATGTCATCCGGCTAAGTTTTGTGACTTCAAATCGGAAACAGAGCACTTTGTTGACTCCAAATTAAAGACATGAATTTTCTGCACTTACAACTCCAGATTAAAAACTGGCGGATCTTTCTGCCCCTCTGCCAGAAACCAATCTCTAAAACAGTCCCAGTCTGTTCTCTTTTTGTTCTTCTTCGAAATCTCACTTCTTTCATTCATTTATCATTCCATCAATTTTAAATCAGAAAGTATTATTTGTTTGCCTAGAATGTATGATGTATGCCTGGAGAGCGAATTGGTGATGAACGAAAAGAAGTCAAAAGTGATGGTATTCGAAAGAGGAAATGAGGTTACTGACTGCATAATAAATGTAAACAATGAATGTCTCGAACAAGTAGAAGAATTTGTGTATCTGGGAAGCATGTTTTCAAAAGAAGAGTAGAAAAAAACTATGAAAGGAGAGTAACGGCGCACTAAGCACAGTAATTGCTAATAAAAATATGTCAATCGAAGCTAAACTGGCAGTGCAAAACGGAGTTTTAGTCCCAACACTTATGAATGGAAGTGAAACATGGAGCTGGCAGAGGAACGATGAAAGCCGAGTAAAGGCGGTTGAAATGCGTTCTCTTAGACGAATGTGTGGAAAATCAAAGTATGACAGGGTTAAGAATGATGAAATCTGAGAGTATAGATCTGAGTCAGGTATAATTGATACGATTAAGAAAGGGTCTCTGAGATGGTTTGGTTATGTAAAACGAATGGACGACGAAAGAATGGTAAAACAAGTATATATGGCGAAAATGAACGGTAACGTGAGACGAGGACTACCAAAAAAGACGTGGCATGATCGTGATGATAGTAGTAGTAGTAGTAAATACTATATGTAGTAGTGTTAGCCTAGTTAGAATGTAATCTTTAGTATAGAATTGTAAAGCGTCCTTGAGGTGATTTTTCACAAAAATTGGGCTATATAAATCAACCTAATATTTTCACAAATATCCTCTCTGCCCGCCCCTAGAGCGAACAGCTTGATGGCAGTAGTAATAATAAAAAACTGAACATATATTGACTCAGATAACACTGTATCTTGTAATACCTACCTATTTCAAATTGGTTAAACCACTGAATTGATAAAACCTTTCGAATGCAAAATTTTAGAACACGTTTTTATTTAAATTAAATTTTTAACCAGATTCTGTATACCACATGATTTTAAAAAAAGAGCTCCATCAAACGTTTTCCCATATACGACGACATGACAGGTTCTCATAAGATTCCGTTCATTATCTGACTTGAGGATTCATTCCATTTAGTATCTCCACACTCAAATTTGCCCCGTATTTGATGACCAATCTAAAAAATAAATGTATTGTTTATTTATTTAATTATTCATTTATTTTAAATGAACAAACAGTCGACAATGATATAGTAACTTTAAAAAAAATACAGTTTAAAGACAGACCAGCAAAGTTTCTGAATAAGAATCATACATATTATTAAATTGTGCTACAACAAAAGGGTGTGTTTATGTGTATTTTTATGAGAGTACGTGTAGATATATGTTTATGTGTATTAGTGTAAGAGTAAGTGTTCAGGTGTGTGTAAATGTGAACCTCATTAAATAGTAAGTGGGATCGTATCGCAGCTAGAAATAAGGAGTCTTTATTTATTTTTAAATAAATTAAGGGGCATGTAATATATATCTATAGATCGAAAAAAAGCATATAGTTAGAGCAAGAACGATAGAGGAAAGAGTGTTGAGCATAGATACTGCTACAGACTGGCGGATGGATCAAATACTTATTTCTTGTCACGCAAAAGGAGACATTAAAATTAATTTTGGAGAGTAGGTTAAAGGAGTCTACTTTTTCATTTAATAATTTATGTAAATAGCAAAATTCAGATTCAGTGTGTCTTTTTTCAAGGGTAAAAAATCCATTTGTTTGCCAGATTGGCTGTAAGTACTAAGCGTTTTATTGTTTTTATAATCTAGGTATTTTAAAAATTATCGTTGAACATTTTCAATCCTTTCTATGTTTGTTATGTATTGTGGGCTTCACACGACGGATGCAAACTACAAATTACTGCGTACAAAAGTGTTGTATAAAGTTTTAATGTATTTGGCTTTTTAAAAGGTTTGGAAATTCTTAAAATAAAGCTTATCATTTGGTAAGCTTGGTACAGTCATAATACAGGTAAAACAAATCTTATTTTAAATAAGGTCAATTATACGCAAAAAGTGACTCTTACGAATGTTTCTAAAAAAATCAATTAAGTGAATTGTCTAAATTTGCTGCTAAAGGAAAACATTTGTGATAAGGAAAATGGACGTCTAGACATTTACAGGGCTCACGACCTGTCATTGGCTGGCTTAAGTAGCCACTTTACACACTGTGTAACATTCATCATTCTACCTATGTTAAAACATCCACATTTTCTCAACTCTTCAATCTGTTGACTTTTGTGAAGTAAAAGAGCTGAAACCTTTATGATGCGAATAAGAATTATCTAGCTGAACCATTTTTCCTCCTCGGCAACGCCTGAAAACAATTTGCCAACTTTAACACCTCTTATACCAGTTATTTTAATAAACAGTGTGTTGAGTTTGTAGACAGGCTGGATTTCCTCTCTAGGAAGTTATTTCGATCTTAATTTTTTGCAACATAGATGTTAACATTTTTGAGAAGGGATATGGAAGTCTAGGCATGTAAAGGGCTTATGACCTGTCATTGTAATATTTAAGAGGCCATTTTTACACATTGTGTAACATTCACCATTCTGCCCATGTTTAAACATATTTAAATTAAATCATATGAGTTCATTAGTTCACCTTCAGGCAACGCCTAAAAACAATTTTCTAATTTTTATTTAATTGTATTGGTAAAATCTATATCGTTAATAAAGTAGGCGTATAAATATATAAAACATTTAAGTTTGTAAGTGAAAATTCTTGATGGAAGTTCATTGTCATTTTTTATAGGAATAAAAACGAGTGATACTTATCCACAAATTTAGAATATCCAGTGACCGGTTTCATCGCTTTCGCGACATCTTCGAGACTCCGAGAGAGAGAAAAATAATTCATGTAGCACCTAAAGGCCATAAACTTGACAAACTAGAAATTCTCGAAATTAATAGATTGAAAAATAAACTCGACGTGGAATCACTTGATGAACATATAGTTCACGTACATTCCCCATTACTATACCCATTGTAATATTTTTACTAATGACATTTTACCCTTTGTTTTTCAGAAATCATAATTGACAGAAATCACACTCACGAAGGATGGCACACTAAAAATATATAAATATACAATACTTAAATTCATTAAAATAGCATTATGTCAACTTATTAGTTAACCCGAAAAATTTCGTTTATGATCCTTAAGACAAAAATAATTTTATTTCATTTACTTTCACATAATTTTGAATTTTCTATCCTTACCTCTGTTTTGTATAAATACATTAAACTCCTTAATACCAGTCTCGAAGATGTCGCGAAAGCGAAAATAAAATAAAATATATCGCTAGCAAAATATGCAATAACAACTTAGATTTCCCGGAACTGCTCGAGAAAATTAAAATTCGTATCCCTCTACGTACAACGTACAACTCGGCTGCATCAATTATTTCAAGTTGGTATTTCAAGCACAAATAATAATAAGTAATATTCTCAATAATTAAAACATGTTTTTTGCTGAAATGGATATATATTTCCTCACTTTAAACTAATTAAAAGAAAATGCTAGAACCCTAATTGAAAAAAATAATTATAATTTAATCTAACTGTACCTACCTAATATTTTATTTTTTGTACACTTTAATATTGTAAATATTTTCTCTTGTTTGAAAGAAGAAAGGAGGGAGAGCTGATCTGGGGCTGGACCACTGGACTTCCTTATTGGTTTAGACCGTAAATCTGATTAAAATAAAATTATAAGTAAACTAAATAAAACAACGTTGTTTTTAACCACTAATTTTTATTTTCCACCGACCGGTTTACGTAACTAATGAATTGATTCCTTTTTTATTTTTATCATGTTTTATCGTGAAGAAGCTTGTTTGCTTTGAAACCGGTCAGTGGAAAATAAAAATTAGTGGTTTAAAACAAAGTAGTTTTATTTATTATACTATAATGAAAACAACAATAAACAACAACAAAACAACATATCTTTTATTTATTCCGATAAAATAGTCATAACTCAAAAAAGTTGAATGTTCAGGAGAGCCAAAAACCAAAATTTATTATTTATTTGTTTTTAATTATTAAAACAAAATTCACATTGTACATTGGCGGGCTTATTGCCAAATGGCAATTTCTTCCAACCAACCTATAAAATAACAGTTTTGTTATAAGAACTTGTATTTAAAAAAAAAATGTTGTTAATACACTCATATTTTTATTTTTATACCAACTATACTTCTTAACACTGTTCCTATATTTTATTTCTTTATATTGTGTTTTTTTTTTTAAATCTATGTTGTTTATATACTCATCTGCTTTTTTTATACCAACTTTACTTCTTAACACGGTTCTATCTTTTGTTGCTTTATATTGTATTTTTTAAATTTAATGTTGTTTGTATACTTATATATAAAAGCCTTATGGGCGTGAAAAAATAATAAAATAAAATAAATAAATAAAATAAATAAATAAAATAAATAAATAATGAATAACCACAAGTGCTTCAAATATAAACTTTATAACATAAAATTATTTTCAAACGCCAGTTCAATTTCTTGTTAAGTCTTCTGATCCTTGTAAAGCGGCCACTAGGTACTAGGTACTCGGGGTCATGAGACTATTAATTAAACTAGAAAACTGGTTTCGTCATTTGGTGAGTTCTTCCGAACTATCAGTGCAAGTCCTCTCTCGAATAACTATGTAATTTGGTGAATTGACAATCTACGATGTGAATCTGACATTCCGCAGCACGATTGATTTGTTTTCGTCGACAAATCAATGACAATTAATTGATTTTATCATGCAATCGATATGTGGACACATAACATCTGATATGTTATTTCCCAAGACAACCATCATAACTCTAAAGCGAGTAAATCTTTACTTCATTTAAATTATTTATTGACAATTCTTGATGGAATTCCATTGTAATCATGTAATTACTTATATTTACATATAAGTTATTAATTAATTAAAAAAATACTTGGTACACTTCCACTTATTTATTTTGACCAATTAGCGCTTTCACCCTCTAAAGGGCATCTTCAGACTGGTGAAGACCATCATAACTCCAAAGTGAGTAAATCTTTACTTCATTTAAATTATTTATTGACAATTCTTGATGGAATTCCATTGTAATGATGTAAGAACTTATATTTACATAAAAGTTATTAATTTAAAAAAATACTTGGTACAACTCCACTTCTTTATTTTGACCAATTAGCGCTTTTATCCTCTAATGGGCATCTTCAGACTGGTGAAGACTCGTTGTGAACTGCTAGTTTAGCCTCCTGCGATAAACATTTGTTTGCCAAAGTAGATTTCAGTGCAGTATTCACCCTGTTCCCGGCACTCACCCTCCTTTCCGTCCCTAGTAAACATACTTCCCAGGTACACAAATTCTTCTACCTGATTCAGAATATCTCCGTTCACCTAGAGGCTGTTTGTAAAAACTGCTGACAATTGTTTATATTAATAAAACAAAATATTTGACACTAGTTTTTAAAGGAAAATAAGAAATTTTTTAAAAAAATGTCGCTTGCTCACAGATCCAAGGTTCGAACCCCGCTCTTTTATCCGGCGCAGTTATTTACAATTCGTCGAAAATAGCTCCGAAAATTAAATATTTGGGTAAATAATAAATATTTCGATACTTTTTTAAATATGAATTTTGCAGTTACCGTATCGTTCTCATTGATTATTTAATATGACGCTTGATGTGTCTTTGTCTACTCAATTATAATAATGATGCATCAAATAATATTATATTTAATGTATATCTACAGTTCAATGAGCTGTGTTTCCGATAAGTGTAACAATCATTGAGGCACATGAAATAATTATTACGATTGTCTGTAGAAAACACACATTTTTCTTATTTTTGGACGTTTAATCATAAGTTACGACCATTTCTATTAATAAACATTAGGAATTGAATAAGTTATCGCTGTATTTCGGAAAAACAAATACATTATTTTTTTAAATTAGTAAATAACATGTCATTGAATGTATTGTCCATCACAAGCGACTACTTTCTCCCATCTTGGACAATTGCCGCCTTATCCAGTCTGATAAAAATAATATATTTGATTGGAGAACTCAGAACCAACTAAATTATAATGTTTCTAAATGTTATGTTTTGTCATATACAAGGGCATTAAAACCTATTTTTGGAGTGTGTTCACTTAAGCGAACTGCCATTGTCAAAGACCTGAGAGTTATGTTTGATGCTAAACTGAAATTCATACCCACTGTCTGTGACAGATGACAGTGCGCGTAAGATGTTAGGATTTGTTCTCCGAACAGCTAAGGTGTTCTTGGATACTCGTGTTCTTAGGCTTCTGTATAACTCATTGGTGCGAAGCAGACTTGAGTGTAGATCTCTGATCTGCGCCCCACGAATTGAAGTACTCTGTTATGCTGGAGATGGTTCAGAAGAAACTTCTGAGGTATCTTTACTTAAGGGAGTGCGGATAATATCCGTGGTTGTACCCGTCTGACTTCATACTGGGAATGCTTGGCTACAATAGTTTGGAGAAAATAAGAAATGCATACTTGCTTATGTTATGTTTTGTTTTTAAGTATTTTTTTTAAAGCGTAATATCTTATTTTTTAACCCTAGTTTGAGGGAAGTTCCGGCGTATTTTAATCACATATGTTTATTTTTATTAATATCCCTACAGAGATGAGGTAGAATTTTTTCAAATTCAGGATTATGGATATTCGAGCGTTTACAGGGCTTATGACCTGTCATTGGCTGGGTTAAGTGGCCACTTTACGTACTACAACATTCCCCATTCCGCTTATTCGCGAATATCGACACAGGTAACATTTTTGATTTTTGTATATATGTTATTAAATGAGAAACATATGTTTATGACTACCAACAAATAATTGAAAAAACTAATATAATGAAAAAACTAAAAGTTATGAATGCTTGAATGTCAAATATTGGAAAAATCTCAATAAAGTATAAAATATTTCAAATCTCCCCAACAATAAAACTTTATTTAGGGAATGTAAGATCCAATAATTAGCAAATAACCTCCTCTATTTGCGAATTTCCCATGGGGGGTTCAGATTCAGTCACCTGTATATTACTTCAACCGCTCGGTCATAGACAATATTCCTTTATTAAATATTAAATTTCGGAACAGGGTGTTGAACGAAATTCCATAGATATTGTTAAGATCACATAGACAAAAAATATATTTAATGTTGCACAAAGGCGTGTTTTGAATTGTTATTTTTTCCATTGAATTTGTGAAGGCTGTGTAATAACAATACATTCGTAGATTACATGATTACAATACAACCGTAAATAAACGTGAAATTGAATTTTTAATTGGAAATCTGTTACAAAGATTTTTTAATATTTATTTGAGATTATCACAAATGGTGACTTGGCAAAAATATTTTATGTTGTCATGAGTCATACGTTATTATTGTATTTTTGTGTAATATGTATGTATTTTTATGAATTAAATAAATAAATAAAATGTTTTGATAAAAAAAAAAAGTATTTTTTTAACAATGTTTTGAATATGTCCATATGCTTGCAGACTGACTGAATTTCCTCCCTAGGGATTCATATTTAAATTTGTTGCAGCAGAGATGGAAAACATTTTTGAGATGGAAATATTTAAGTCTAGGCATTTACAGGACTTATGACCTGTCATTGGCTGATTTAAGTGGCCACTTTACACACTGTGTAACATTTACCATATTGCCCATGTTTCTTATTATAGGAGAAAATCCAGCCATTCTGCAAGCATTTGTACATACTCAAATTATTTTTAAATTAACTACTTGGTAAAAAAAGAAGCATAAAAAAAGGAAAATTGTTTTCAGGCGTTGCCTAGTAGGTGAATTGGTTCAGCCGGATGAATCTCACCCACATGCTAAAGGTTTCAGCTCTTTTACTTCACAAAAGTCAACAGATGGAAGAGTTGAGGAAATGTGGTTGTGTAAAACATGGGCAGAATGCTGAATGTTACACAGTGTGTAAAGTGGCCACTTAAACCAGCCAATGACAGGTCATAAGCCATGTAAATGCCTAGACTTCCATACCCTCTTCTCAAAAATATTTTCCATCTCTGTTGCAACAAATTTTAAAAAAGTATTTTTTATTCGTGGGATCATTTACAAACAACAAACCATCACGCCGTTTCCCCGTAGGGGTAGACAGAGAGGATATAACGCCATAACACTCTATCTTGGCATACAGACCTCGCTTCCTCTACATTCATACATCTTCTCATGCACGCACGCCGATTATTCCTAATTTTGACATGTCCATCTTCAAGTATTTGATGGACTTGATCGTGCCATGTCTTCCTCGGTCTTCCTCGTTTTCTGCATCCATCAACATTTGCATCGTAGATCCTTTTAGCCGTTCTTTTGCTGTCCATTCGCTCTACATGTCCAAACCAACGCAGCACCCCTTTCTTGATTCTGTCAATAAATTTTCTTTATTGTTAATTTTATTTTATAACTTGGTTTTTACATTTTGTAATAAATTAATGTAATTTCTATATTTCACATTGGAAAATGTATTTGGACTTTTTTACAATTTCCGTTACAATTGTTTTTATATTTTGTATGCGTTTCATGTAAAATTGTTATTTTATTATGAAATATACATACATATACCTGATATTGACTTATAAAAACTATTGTTTGTTTAGTTTAATAATATGTAGGTGGTAGGTACACTCGTTTAAATAAAAAATAATTAAATACCTAAGTATATCAAAGTTAACGCCGCACAGTATTTCGTTTCATACACTAGACGCTTGATTCACTTTTAAATTCTTGAACGATGACGTCAGAGATATTTCCGTATAATTAACGAGACAAAATTATTCTCAATATGAATGACTAATACAAGTCTTGACTCTATGGTGCATCATAAAGTATAAATATTTTTTGGGGGAACAATTTTTATTCTCTTATTGTCTTTTTTAATATGTTTATTTGTGGTTCCGAATAAAATGGTGGTTTTTCTGGAACGCGTGTACTATATTTTTATATTACAATTAATTGAAATTATTCTACGCATAATAAATTTTTATACATTTGGTAGTTTTAGGTAAAAAAAAAAACAAAACGTCACAGTAAACAGTCAAAGCACTATTTTTACATACCCAAAAGCTGTATTGATGACCATTGGTCTTCCTTTTGGTTTTGCAAATATGGAAAAATATTTTTTTTCGACAATAAATGAGTTGTTCTTTAAAAAAAAATAATTTCATTAACTGCAATTTAAATTGAATTTATCTACTTTCGCTGCCCCTTTGACTGTTTTTTGGTAAATCATAATATAATCATAGTAAGTGGCACGGCTACATTATGAACATAAATGGGAAAAAAAACTTTTTTTTTGCTACAAAATGAATGACCAGAATCTGATGCGAACATAGAAGGTTAAGGATCTGGGCGTTAGATTTGTGAGCACTCTGACATTTCATGAACACATAGAGACAATCATTGGTAATGCATTGAAGATGTTAGGATTTGTTCTGCGTACAGCCAGGGTTTTCGAAAATACCCGCGTACTGAGAACTCTTTACAACCCCTTGGTGCGAAGTAGACTCGAGAGTGGCTCGATGATTTGGGGGCCACATAAACTGAAGTACTCTCTTATGATAGAGAAAATCCAAAAGAAGTTTCTGAGATATCTCTACATGAGAAAGTGCGGGTATTATCCTTGGCTCTACCCGACCGAGTTTCTCCAGGGTATGCTTGGCTACAACAGTTTAGAGACTAGAAGGAATGTGTATTTGACTACACATTTTTATCAATTGTTGCGCGGTATGATCGATAATTCTGAAATTATGATGAGCATTGGTTTGTATGTTCCTGATAATTACCTAAGACAGCGTCAGCCTAGATTGTTTCATATTTCGATATTCAGGACCAACCTACCTATGGCAATGCCTGTTGGAATGGCTACCGCTATGCTGAACAACACCGCTCTGGATATTGATCTGTTCCGTGTACCCGAAGGGGTTTTCCGGAGCAGGATTGTTCTACTACTTTGACATGAGTCCCTTTCGTGTATTTTTTTATCTTTTTTATAATATGTACGTATTGAATATATTTTTGTAATGTATATATTATATTTAAAATAAATTAATTGAATTGAATTGAACAGGTCATTTTTGTAATAAATAAAAATAGGACACAAAATGCCTAGCACTGTCAAAGTAGAACGAAAAGTCTGCTGATGAATCAATAGTCCGGCTTCTCCTGAATGAGTTTTCTGTGGTGTCGTCTTCGTAAAGCAAATGCGGGGAAGTCACAGTCGACTACTCCACCAGATCCTCACACACAGCCAGATTAATTAGAAAAAACATACTTTTTGCAGTAAATATTAGCCCTGTATATAAAAGCAAGGCAAAAAATTAGCAACTCCCATTTTAAATAAAGCACAAATTGTTGCAAACTGTGTTTATTTGTATCAAATTCAGTTACAAAAGTCCAGAGTTCAGAGGTCCGAGGTTTAAACCCCATTCTTCCCCAACTTGATTTCCATTTTCTAATAGTGAGTTATTTACAACTCATTGAAAATGCCCACCAAAATTGAAATATTTTGAAAAATTAAAAGTATGCTAATTTTTCTTTTTCGAAAAAAACAACTGTTTTTTTTTTTAATTTTTAAGGAAAAATAAATATTTGCGTTCTTATAATTTACCCAAATATTTCATTTTGAGGGCCGTTCTTAACGAGTTGTAAATAACTCACTATTAGAAAACAGGAACCAGTAGAGAAGGAACCATCTTCAGGGTAAACTGAGTGTTTTGTAGAAAAAAGTGTGTTTGATTACTAGTAATTTGTACCGTGTCGCAGTCAGCAGTAGGCACATTTTTGTAGTATGTAGTGCTGGGAACCATGTTGAGTTTAATTTCAGCCCGTCGTCTTTGTGTATGTTATTTAGGTGGCTGTGTATTTCAATTGCCTGTTTTATTATTCGTGCACTGTAATTACTGGGTTTATGCAAAATTTTCAGTTCTAATGAGAAAAAATGTCCAGTGTCTATAAAGTGTTCCGCTATTTCAGATTTGACAGGATGCCCAAGTTTACACGCTTTTTTGTGTTCGTCAATCCTTTTCTTTGCTGTGCGCCCTGTTTGTCCAATGTCCTGAATATGGCTCCTGCAGTGGTAGCCAAAACGTCGAAACGAATCCAACACACACGGTATCACCCAAAAAAGAAACATATTGATTACAGTGACCGTGAAAACCTTCGCTTCTATTATAGACTTTTAAGCCGTGAATCCAAGACACTAGCGACGGTACCACAACCCGATTCATTTCAAATTAATGAGATTATTATTACCTATCAGTATTTAGAATTTTTTTTAACTCCGACGCCTGCATACAAGTCACTAAAAGGTAAATTCTTTTATCGTGCAATTCCATAATCATGTTCGAAACGAAATAGTGTGCGCAGTCACTCGGTCATACAAAGTTGGTATTTAGGTGGCAACGGCGCCATCCTCAACAAATGTCATGGCCGCCCACGCCACATGCCTCGCTGCTCGTCACACACGCATACTTGGCAGGGCGCGGGAGGATAGAACGCCAAGGGACGGAGCGGCGCCAAATTGCGGGTCGAGTTGCTGCGAACGTGCTCTAAAATTACGCGCAGATCTGCCAAAAGTATAAGAGGGAAATATCACTTTTTTTAGAAACATTTTTAAAGTTATAAAGGTCTATAAAATACTGTCCAGTAAAAAAAAATTTTTTTTGCCAATTATTAGTAGCATAAGCCTAGAATTAAAAATAGTCCAGAAGAAGCGTAGAATCATATTCGAATACATCGGACTGTGTCCAACAATTCCCCGACTATGCCCTACTTTCGCTGCGCGCATTCGTGAGGTCGCAGCGTCATGTTGCTTGATGGGAGAAAAAAATCATAACACGTAAAGTTTAAAAAAAAGCAATCTGTTAATTTCTCTTAAATTTTATTGTGCACCCAGAAATATTGATTGACACAACAGAGTAGATAAGTTAAGGGTCATTTAATAAGAGTAATTGAATTAATGAACTTTAAACTTAAAATAAAAAACCAATATTATTTTACATAAAACGGATATTTTTATATCATGTTAAATAATATTTGATGTTTTGAAGATAATGTCGGTCAAATGTCTACCACAGAATTGTTTAATCCGAGATCTAATTTTCGTTAATTCTCTCATGAGATGAGCAAAGTGGGGTAAAAAAATTTACTACA
>NW_028280292.1:0-10536 GCF_059751315.1 Micrasema longulum
TCGTAAAGGAAGACCACCGGTCATGTGTAGCCACTGGTGTTGGGTTCAAATTACACCATCATATTTATAAATCTGCTTATACGGAAAGTATCATGTTTTAAAGACGACACCTCGTAATTTTAATAATCAAAACTGATTTAACTTTGAAATAATTTGACGTCTAAATGAATGATTTTTTTTAAGTGAAACAAAATGCCTTAAATCATCATCATCAGCAATTATACTACGAATTCATTCATTAGACGTACCTATAGTAATTATAATGGAATCAGTATTGATGTAGACATTTTTAACTGCACGTTGCATTTGTACAGAAAATTTCTTCATGGAGTTGATTATTTGGGATAGTTGCTGAATGTACATATTGAGTGGTTTGTGCTATATATATGTGCCGCATGTAATGTATATGTTTTTGAATGTTTTATATGTGCGTTTATGTGTGTATGCGTGGATGGCTCAGGGTTTGCATTTGGTATTTTCATTTTTTACCAATGATAACCTCCATGGAAAACGCAAATGTTTAAAATTATTCTTTTCTTACTTGAGTTTCTTATTTATTTATTTTTTTGTCACATTTAGTGTTTAAATCTTTTGCATAATTTATGAAAACTTAATTGTTTTTTTATGTTAGAAAATTGTTGTATTTAATACTTTTTATGTGTAACGGTATGTTTTCTAAATAAAATAAAATAAAATCATAGCACTATCAGAACGCAATGGTGCATGGGATATTGGTATTTCAAATACAGTGTATCTCGATCAAGAGTTACATGCAGATACGGTGATCAGTCTTACGTTTCCGCATTTAAGTAATTTATTAATTTTTCATAAAAAAAATAACGATTACAAAAATATATATTTTAAAAAAATCGTTACCACGAAAAAATTCAGAATTGGCATAAAATAACTCAAATCAGTCGATTAAAAAAGTTAGCGTGGTTTACGAGTTCTTACCTGTGTTTTAATTTATTTACTTTTATAATTTGGGCATCTTGGCTTATTGTTATGCAAAACAATTACACAAAAAAACAGATTTTTAAATTACTATAAATCAATATTGTGATTACAATGTAATACATGATATAGATAATGAATAAATTATTATTTACTGATAGTTGGATTTAAGATAATATTGGGTTACTCTTACATTATGTATGTTCTTGTTTACGATTAAATAAATAAATAATAGTGGCAAATACATACAAGAAGACAAGGTAGTTAGTAGAAGTGGTAGTTTTCTCACAGGTGTAGTGTGTAGTTTTATTTTACTCATTTCAAAGTGCACAAAAGCATTGTTGTTCTGTGTATATTTTGTGCAAAGATTGATAATTATTATGATTAAATAATACAGTTTTTTATCATTCACATTGTTTTGTGGACGTAGTTACTCCACTGGCCTCTAGGCCAATTTCGTACGACCGTCAAAATCCACACGACACGATAAAAGTTGGGTTGATTTTTACTATTTATATAATTATTTATTATATATTTGATTGCAGGGAAACATACTATCCAGTACGCTATGAGGCCGACTAATCTCCACTAGATTTCATTTTGCAAGATTTTTACATGAGAGTAGCCACTTAATGAAAAAATAATGCAGTAAATATTAATCCACCTTGATTATACAGTGTCATGTAGATTTTTACGTTTCGTATGATACAACCACAGGTACGTTTAGGAGTGTCAAATGCATTATTTTGATTGTGCAGAGAACATAGTTAGCAAAGCAACTATGACGCAATTTGCAAACAATTGTACAAAATTATCATGAAAAATATTTTCATTATTTTGCGACGCCATTTTGATAAGTGAATAAGTAATATTGCATTAAATATGCATTAAAATAATACACAAAAGTAATAAATTTATATAAAACAAGGTCGATGGAATTATAACGTCTTGTTCATTGCTTTCAGAATAATACACATTATCAACGAGCAATGGACGAATGTCTCTCCGGTGAATTAGTACCCATATTTTGTATTAATGAACATTTAATGTTTAATTTAAGGATAACTTGTATGAAACCGGTATACAACAGAAAAGGGCTGACTGCGCGGAATTCTCATCGCAGAATAACATTAAAAGAAAATTATAAATTACGATTCCGACCACTAATGACTTGAGACTAATGACAAAAGTAGTGTAATTTTTAATGAGAAACGAATGCACACTCAACAATTTAGCCACTTTAATGCAGCTAGAAGCTAGAAAGTATATATACAATTGTATGACCTAACTACTTTAAGGAAAATGGGTATATAAACGATACGAAAATATCAGAATGATATCATATATATATACAACATTTTAAAACGAGATAAGGAAAGCTGAGACTAGTGAACCAGGGAATAAAATTATACAATAAACTGACAGACTAAACTAAACAAAAGGCTCAGAGTACCTTTACAAAATATGTTAAATATATTATCATTAATAATTAATTTTTTTAAATTGAATAACCCGAAAAACCTCTATTTTTAGGCTTGTTAGCAGGTGGGATGGAGAAGATATGGAAGAAGGTAATGAAAAATTGGGAAAAAAATCGTACTCGGATTTTTCTCTTGCAACTGGCGGGAATCGAACCCGCGACGCTAGTTTCACAGTTAGACGTCTAACTAACTGCGCCACGGCGCCTGTCTTAATAGAATATGAAAAAAAAATATTTGTTCTGATTTCTTAGGATCTGCTAAAAAAGGTGTAATTAAGTAGTTATTTGCCAGTTAAAAAAAGGCAATATTATAATTTAATTTGTGTATTTTAATAGAATCGTAATCTGAAGATTACAAGCACCAGCTTGTACCAATAAAAAAACACATTTTAGAATATATTGTAAAAATGATACCTAGTCCTTTTCAAGGTAAATTAAACAACTTTATTTTGAATGCGTATCAAATATATTTAATTTTGACAAAATATAGTTTATGATTAAAAAAAGTCATGTGATAATTTGTATATTATACCTTATAATATTATATTACGTTTTAGGTACAACAGAGATTGTTATCAGTTTTGAGAAGTGGATATGGAAGTCTAGGCATTTACAGAGATTATGACCTGTCATTGACTTCAAGACATCAAATTATTTTACTCACTATGTAATATTCTCACATTTTGTTTTAATATTCATATCAACTTCCGAGGCGGTAAAATATTATTTTTATTTTATTTTATTTTATTCAGAAAACATACAGTCATACAAAATAAGTATTAAAAAAAACATTTTTTGAACATAAAAAGACCAATTAAGTTTTCATAAATTAAAAAAATATAAATATTAAATGCGACAAAAAAATAATAATAAATAAATAAGAATTTTAAGTGAGAAAAGAATAATTGTTGACATTTGCGTTTTGCATGGAGGTAATAAATTAAAATAAATAAAAATACCGAATGTACACTCCGAGCCATCCACGCACACACATGAACGCACATATAAAACATATACATTACATGCGGCACATATACATAGCATAAACCACTCAAGATGCACATTCAGCAACTATCCCAAATAATCGACCCCATGAAGAAATTTTCTGTACAAATGCAACGGGCAGTTAAAAATGTTTACATCATCATCTACATTATCGGACTGTTTGTAGATTTTTTTATCATAATGTTTTAAATATGGCATAAAAAATATTCTTCGATCATTTTAGGATTTAAATTCGCTATCACAATTGTTATTTTGTTAAAATAAAAATTATCTTTCTGTGGTTTAGACACAAACTCGACCACAGTTGTTGGAACTTGTTTAATCACTGATAAGAAATAATAAAAATTAAAAATAATTCAATAATACGTATTTTACAACACCGAGATATTTTCAAATTAGTTAGTAACTACCATTAATTATTATACTCTAAATAGAAATATATTTAAATAATATTTCTTACATGCACATTCTACACTGCTTAGATTAGTTTAAAAAATAAGTACCATTAATTATAATACTTGTAAAATTAAATTATCACGAACACAGTTATGTAATAAAATTAGGCTTAATCAAAACTGTTATGTAATAACTGATTGTAATTTACAAAAAAAAAACTTGTGGAACCTGAAAACATGTTTGATTTTTAAACTGATTTTAAAACAGGATTTTTTAAAACATTGATTTAAATAAAATCACTAATTATTAAGTTTCACCGCCAGTATACAGTATGTTAGCTATCATAAACAGCAAATTAGTTTTAGAAAACTTTGGTATCCTAACACGATCGAACTGGTATAATGATTAGTTTCGTCATCAATCAAAATATTTTGTACGTTTAAGAATTTATTAATTACAATTTTCTTAATTATTTTTATTTTACGACTTGGATATGCAAAACGTACTCCGCCTCTGTAGTTAGTTGCCAGATCCGAAATTAATAACTCCCGGCTCTTAAACATTTTATAATTACATTTGACTACCGAATTCCGGTCGGGGCGTGTGGATAGAGGATCGCGGACGTTCAAAAACGCGGACACGATAATTTCATACCATTCAAAGTGAATCGGTAATTATTTTCGGGGATAATTATGCGCGTAATCTGGCAGCACCGTTTGACGTCACATTATATTGTATGAACATCAAAATCCCGAGCTGTTTTGTACAGGTTGAACTCGTTGATCGTCCCTTACAAAGGAGATCTAAAGTGACTTAAGTCGTGCTTTAGATAACGTCACTTGCTAAAGAATTTCAATACTAAAATTTAAAAAAAGTAGTAAATTAAAATTGTATTTTAACTAAAATAATGTACTATATCGCACATGGACGAGAATAACGTCACAACTCAAAGAACCTAACTTTACAGTGTAACGAAAATAAACTTTTGATTTCACAAAAAAAAAAACGTTTACTATCGTTATACTGTAGAGTTGGGTTTTTTTGAGTTGTGACGTTATTCTCGCCGGTGTGGTATACAATATGATGATTGTTAACGTGAAAAATATCTTTTCACGTATTATTTTAAAATATAAAATAGTTTTTATCGTTTATGTGTAGGTACATGAGTAACTATCTTTTTTTTTTTTTTTTTAATTGAATTAATGAATTTCTTATTTTTTAATCAACAATGTACTGTGCTATAAATCCTCTACTTTTAAGATGCATATATCGCGCTCAGGGAATAATAGTGGCACAACTCAAAAAACTCATTTTTACAGGAAAACAGCAACACCCAACAACAGCACCATCAGTAAATTACCATTTATTTGCAAAAACAAAGGCGCCATTTTAAATTCAGTCATATGCGTCATTTAGTTTTTTTATGTTATAAGAAACAAAAGTGGCATAACTATCATTGTTGAATATTAGTTTTTTTTTTTAATAAAAAAAATGTAGCATAGCATTTTTTGCTTGTAGTGCCACAAAACTTCCAGAAGGGAATATATTCAGGAACATTTCAGGATACTTAGTTCAAAAACAACCATTTTTAACTTGCACCATTATTATTGCTCAAGTACAATGTACTGAAAAAATATATAAGCAATATCGCATAAATTCAATGAATTCATAAATATTCATTCTTATCGTAAAAAGTTCTTATCTAGGACAATTGAATCGGGTTGTGGTCCTGTGGCCAAAGTTGTGGACTCCGGAGCCAGAGGTCCGAGGCTCAAACCCCTCTCTACCTCAACTTGATTTCCATTTTCTAATAGTGAGTTATTTACAAATCGTTTAAAATGGCCACTAAAATTAAAATATTTGGGTAAATTATAAGAACGCTTATATTAAAAAAACATTTAAAAAAAAAGAAATCCTAAATAAAAAAATACATACATTGAATTGTTTAGAGATTTTTTTTTAAGAGTTTTAAATTACTCCCCATTCGAACGTTGAAACTCTGATCCTTGATACCTGGCCACGAGACCACAGTTCCAAGCATTATTCGAGTAAATTTTATAAGGTTGAACGTGTTTAATGTGAACATTGTTATCCTGGAGAATTACTGAATTAAAGTGTTACTCAAAAATAATATTTCGGTTTTACATGTAAAACGTATTAAATTGAATTAAATAATTATTCAAGTTTAAACACATTAATAAACAAATTACCAGCCTAAATAATTTATTCAAATATTTGTCAAGTTATTTCACATCAAAACGGCGACAAAAAACAAGCTTGTAATTATTTATTTATTGCTCGCATACCTTCTAATATTACATCCTGAAAATATTTTTTACAAATGCAGAACTGGTGGAAAATCACTATTCCAAACGTAAACGATAATTACACACAGTAATTACTAAATCACAGTCACGGAAATAATAATAATTTTTCAGGGGACAATTAAATGACACACTGGCCATTTTTTATAAATACGTCATGACAAAATAATGATCTGAATTATTGTGAAATATACTCAAATGTTTAGAAAACATGACACAATCAACGTTAATTCATTTCGGTTGTAATATTATTGACATTATACTCACATAAAAAAAGTACTTTGCACATAGCTGAGTACCTGTTGATAAGACCTCATGTCGAGATTGGAGAGGTATTTCACTGTGTTTTTTTTATGAACAGGAAAACAGAGTAAAATAGTTGATAAATCTTATATGTTAGTGTCGTCCTGAAAAAATATGACTTAAACAATTTACAATTATTTT
This sequence comes from Micrasema longulum, assembly GCF_059751315.1. Lineage (NCBI taxonomy): Eukaryota > Metazoa > Arthropoda > Insecta > Trichoptera > Brachycentridae > Micrasema > Micrasema longulum. The sequence goes on from NW_028280292.1 coordinate 6,604, forward strand.
TTGAATATCTACAAATGTCCAAATGTTTTGTAGAAAAGGCTTGATTCCACCCCCAAGGGAGTTATTGAGATTAAAATTTATCCAAAAGAGAAAGAAAACATTTTTAAGCCGGGAGTCTAAATGTTTACAGAGTTTTTGACCTGTCGCTGGCTGGTTTAATAATTGATTCCTTACACAATCTGTAAAATTCACATTTTTTCTAATCTTTAAACATCCTCATTTTCTCAAGTCTGACATCTGTCGACCCTTGTGAAGTAAAAGAGTTGAAACCCTTATTATATATATCATGTTATTATGGGAATTAAGATAAAATAAACTTTTATAAATGTACGTAAGGTCAAAGGACTAAATAGACATAATATCTACCCATATAGGTATTTCTCCAAATCTGTTGATATTTGTTAAAGCAGCCAATGATAGGTCGTAAGCCCTATAAATTCCTAGACTTGAATGTTTCCTTCTTTAAAAGGTTCTTTGTATCAGAAAAAATATCAATTTACATATTTAAATATCCATACATACGGTGGATGCGGCGCATCCCTTGACTATTTGAAATTAATAATACGTGGTTTATTATAAAAAAATATGAAAAGAAAATCTTAAAATATTCCTAAAATTATCTAATTCCGTATTTTTCAGTTAAGTTACTGAACATCGAGATACCTTGGCCTTGACAGAATTCGTTGGACTCGCTGGAATCTGGATGCTACTCTTCATTTTGAGTCCAGTCCTATTACGAGTGATCAAATTTCCGCGCACGCGGATTGAGGTTTATAGTGTTGTCATATTGTTCTACAAGACTTACAGAGATAATAGCATCCAACTCGTGTAATGCAAAGAACAAATGACTCTTATAAGATATAACATAAACATTTAAATATCGTATTATTGAAATTTGGCTAAAATTCGAGAACATCTAAAGTTTTAGGTATTTAAAGAAAATGTATATAGCATCATTTTCGTAATATATATACTCAAACGCACTTTATAAAAGTGATTCTATGCTATACTGATTTAAATTAGATATTTATCAATACCTATGTACTATTATGCCTACTCATAGTAAAGACATGATTTTTTTTGTTAGTTTCCCTTCTGATAATATTCACCGCACGCGCCTGCTGTTAACCACGATTAACTTTCTAAGTGGTTAAATCCAGTGATTGTCTTTAAAAATTTGGCCATACCCGAAGCATTGTTGAGAAAATATAAATGTTTCCGCTACGAGCGTGATTTATTATCGACTTACGAAAATAAAACTCCGGAAAATAGTTTTTTCAAACAAATTTTTGTTATTTAGACTTTCATTGTCTGCTATGTGAGATCTTCGGAATGTCGGTTTTGTTAAAGTATCAATGAACTGAGAATTATGAATGGAAATTCTAGAGTGGAATTTGTAGAGGTGAGTCATAAAAGTTGAAATAAAGGAGTTGAGATACACATCCGCGTTTATACCGAGAAGTCGAATTCAGGCCAGGGGACATCAAACTACGGCCCGTTGCCCATTTCTACGAGAAACCGGTCGGTAGTCGCGTGAGGTAACAAATACACTAAATCACACCTACATAATAAAAACTATAATTATCCGGATTAATAAGTGCCAGACGTTATCCTAAAATACAGAAATCCGTATAAACCATTAAGTTCCCACAATGTTTTGAAAGAAAATGCCAAATTGAATCTAAGATCACTTTTTTCTTCATTTTCATTAAAAACTTAAATATGTCCAGCAATGTCAATCGTCCCTTTTATTTGTTATTTGAACACAAAATTTATTTTTTATTTCCTGATAACAAACCGGATATTTGGCAATTTGGATGACTGGAGTTCGAATAAATGGAGTTCTAGGGTATATTTTTTATGCCCTAGCACAATGTCACTTTTTAACTCTAATTCATATTTTATTTGATTTGTATTAGAAAAGGACAATCGAAATTATATAAATAATTATGTATGAAAGGTAGTTTGGTTTCTTATCCAAATTATTCAACTAATTTCGTGCATTGCCTAGCGAACAATATGTAATTCAGTGATATGAATCTTAACCGCGTCAATAAAGCTTTATCAATTCAAATTTAAGAACTGAAGAATAATTTCAATACAACAATATATTTTCGTGCGCGCGTACTTTGTTTTTTTCAGCTCCAAACCATTTTCATATAAAATGGATAAAAAGTTAACATATGTAATGTTTTAGTGATTAAAACAAAAACTTGAATTATGTGTCATGTGCAAATTAAGAATGATCATAGTGAGATCTTTTATAATGTTTCTTGAGAGTGTATAATCTTCTTTTTACTGTCTAAATCATCAATTTGCAAGTACAACAGTTTTAACGTAGGTAGTACATAAAAATTAGATATTCAAGAATGTTTTAAGAAGCAGTCGGTGGATATAAATTTTTCAAATTCAAGCGAAGTTTGAATTAAATTAATAACTTTATTGATACATAAAATCAACTACTTTTAAAAAATGGTTCCTAAAAAAGGAATGAAAAAAACAGAACTCATACCACTGTCGCCAACTAGGTAATTACATCTCAAACTACCGTAGACATTTCAAATTTAATAACAATACTAATTATAGAAATTTAAAGGAATGGCGAATGGGTACGAAGAAATAATAAATTAAATTAAATTTGATAATGAAAGATGGGACGGGATACAAAAAACATATGGAAACCTTCGAAACTTTCAGCAAATAATTAAATATTTTTCAAAGAAAATTGTTGAATTAAAAAAAATATGATGAAATAAAATTGAAGGAAATGCAACAAGAAAATAAATAGATAAAATTTCATCTAAATCAGTCTGACCAAATCGCTCTTAATACCTCTGTTGAAATTCAAGGAGCCCAACTGGAAAAAGCTGAAAATTTCAAAGTCCCGATATAACGATAATGAATAAAATTAGATTGTGGATACATGATAAAAAATAATATCGTCGATTACTTTTTCAATACATATAAAAAAATACAACAATTCAATTAAACTCAAAAGAGACAAAGAAAAAAATTTTTATACAAAAAAAAAAGAAGTCATTTAACACCAGGGACTTGGAATATAGTGAATCAAAGGAACAAATATACACTAATGATAGATTCCACTGTTTCGAAAATCTGAGATGCTGATGATGATCAGCATCTCAGATCTTTCACTACAATAATAAAAAGGAACTATGCATTTACTAATAACTACCAGATACTTCTTCGTTTCGACTTCAAGTTGGATTTTTTTTTAAATCTTTATTTTATTTATGAATTTTGTATTCTACCGAATTCAGTAAAAACACAAGACAGTAGTTCTTATAGATAATCTAGATTCTAGGTAATCAATCAATAAAAATAAATTATTCCCTTCTATATACCAAGGCATATTATGCATACAAAGCCTTCCAAACATACCTTACATGACAGTATCACATTCTTCCATAAGACAGAAATTACCAATAATATTGATATTATTACAATCACATTTTACTTCTCAAATGCCTTTCATGTGAGTTTTACTAAAATAAAAAATATATATACAACCCCTACTATACATCGTCCACCGTCTGTGAATAACAATGTCTTCATAAACAAAGAACAAGAATTTATTAGAGATACTGGTTTTTGGGAAATATTACAAAGGCTATGTTTATGTAGGATATTTTTATTATTATATTATTCTGTTTGATGTTGTTTGCATGTATGCATGTTAATAATATTTTTTAAAAATAGGAATGCTCTGATGATTTTTATTTCGCAAAATGGTAATTAAGTTTTCCGGTCGGCTCGCTGAATGCCTTTATTTGTTTTCGTTTTGGGTCTCTCTCGAAATGTTTGCCAGCCCTTGATTTAGAGCATCCACAATGTACGAGTTTGTATGCAATATCGCGCTCGTTAACGTATTTTCGGACGCATATAAATCAGACATCGGAAATAAATTTTAGA
>NW_028280293.1:0-42247 GCF_059751315.1 Micrasema longulum
TGGAAGTCTAGGCATTTACAGGTCTTATGACCTGTTATGACATGTGGATGTTCAAACATGGGCAGAATGGCGAATGTTACACAGTGTGTAAAGTGGCCACTTAAACCAGCCAATGACAGGTCATAAGCCCTGTAAATGCCTAGACTTCCATATCCCCTTCTCAAAAATTTTCCCTCTCTGTTGAAATAAATTTAAATTTTATTTTATTTATAAGTTTGTCAAAATAATTTTACGATATTTTCATATCTTAGTTTTTAATTTTAAATTTTTTTTATCGAATATTTTAAGCACTATATTATTGTAATTTCTTAATTTTTATAACAATTTAGTCATATTATTGTTTTTATAATATATTATTTAAGTGTATAATATAGAACATATATAATATTATGTAGCTTTAGAACAAGTATTTTATATTTAAAAGAACCAAAAAGAGAATTATGCTAGCAATAAAAATATTTTTAAAATACTCATTCAACGCTCTAATTTTTTCGCCTCCTCTTTCACAGTAGTAGCTGCTCGATTGTGGAATAATCTGCGAACTAATGTAAGATACGCCCCTTTTTTGTTTACATTCAAACCACGTATAAAATGTCATTTCTTGAATATTTAAGATTTTCCTTTCTTTTCCCCTTTCCTCCCCCCTTTACCATCCCTGTCTTCATAGTATAGTGTAGATATTTAGTCAATTTTTATTTCAACAATATTTTGAGTTTGTCCAAATTTTTGTAGACAAGGACTGGATTCAACTCCCTGGGGAGCTGTTTATATTAACATATTACAACAGAGATGAAGAACATTTAAAATATGGTAATATAGAAGTCTAGACATCTACAGGGCTTATGACCTGTCAAAGACTGGTTTAAGTGGCCACATTACACACTGAGTAACATTGACCATTCTGCCCATATTCGAACATCTACATTCCTTCAATTCTTTCATCTGTTGATGTTTGTGAAGTTTAAGAGCTGAAACCTTTATTTATGCGGGTGAGATTCCTCTAATTGAATTATTTCACCTACATACTAGACTAGGCAACGCCTGAAAATCTTATTTTTTCAATTTCTATACTTCTTCATGGACCAGGTGGATTTATCAACAATATTTTGAGTTTGTCCAAATTTTTGTAGACAAGGACTAGATTCAACTCCTGGGGAGCTGTTTATATTAACATATTACAACAACGAAGAAGAACATTTAAATTTGGTAATGTAGAAGTCTAGGCATCTACAGGGCTTATGACCTGTGAATGGCTGGTTTAAGTGGCTCTAGTGGATTTTTCTTTAAATTCCTTGTAATTTCTTCACATTTATATCTTTACTGGATTTTTGGTAATACTAAAATAGTATCAACTGACATTCAATACATTTTTGAAAATCGCATTCATAAATAAAGTGCACCCCTGTTGTTGAGAAGAGTCGAGTTTGACATTTGCAAAAAGAATTCTATATTTAAAACGGAATTATCTTATGTTTTGAAATTCAACCATTAACGAGTACCTAGGTACCTACTTGAATTCAATATTTGAATATTAATAATTGTTAGTTTTGGAATAGAAGATGAATCTTTTCACAACAATAAAGGTTTCAGCTTTTTTACTTCACAAGAGTCAACAGATGGAAGAATGTACGTTTAAACATGGGAAGAATTTGCCAGAGTGTTTTTTGTGCCATTTTTGTAACATTGTATGTATAAACTAATAAATAAATAAATATATCAATGAATAAAAGGAGCTGCAACCTTTATCACGTGGGTGAGATTCATCCGGCTATTTTTATACTTCTTTTACTGGTTAGTTTGCAAACATTTAGACATACTCAAAACATCGTAGAATAAACTAACATTGGTCAAGGCATTTACAGGGCTAGTGACCTGTCTTTGGATGGTTTAAGTGGCCACTTTACACACTGTGCAACATTCACTTTTGTGAAGTGAAAGAGCTGAAACCTTTATCACGGGGGTGAGATTCATCCGGCTGAACCAAGTCACCTACTAGGCAACGCCTGAAAACAATTTTCCAATTTTATATTTCTTCTTTTACCAGGTAATTCTTCTTTTACCAGGTAGTAATTCAACAATGTTTGAGTATGTCCAAATGCTTGCAGACTGTCTGGATTTCCTCCCTAGGGAGTTATTCATATTTAAATTTATTGCAACAGGTGGTGAAAACATTATTGAAAAGGGAATATGTAATAATATTGGAGTTTACAGGGCTTATGACCTGTCATTGGCTGGTTTAAGTGGCCACTTTACACACTGTGTAACATTCACCATTCTGCCCATGTTTTGACATCCACATTTCCTCAACTCTTCCATCTGTTGACTTTTGTGAAGTAAAAGAGCCGAAACCTTTATCACGCGGGTGAGATTCATCCGGCTGAACCAAATCAATGTGAATATTACTGTGAATGTTACACAGTGTGTAAAGTGGCCACTTAAACCAGCCAATGACAGGTCATAAGCCCTGTAAACGCCTAGACTTCCATATCCCCTTCTCAAAAATTTTCCCTCTCTGTTGAAATAAATTTAAATATAGAAATAAATTAAATAAATGTATTTTACAGGCCAAGAAAACATACCATAATGAGAAATTTCACGGCTGCGGGAATAACACCAAGGCGACATGGATCGAAATATTGGAAAAATACTTTTTGAAAACGGCATCTATAGAAGATACAGCAGAAAAATTCGTAACTTTTTTTCAGGAAGGAGTAAATAAATTACTTCACAAATGCAATATCAAAACAAATGTTTCAACATTTAAAGCAAGACTTCACTCGATGTATTTACCTCGGGCCAAAACCTCGCAAATTACTACAATTATTGGGACAGTGAAAAATTCGAGAACTACGGGTGTAGAAAATTTAAGAATGTATGATATTAAAAAATATGTTTCAATTTTAAGCCCTGTGATTACGCAACTTATCAACCTTATTTTGAGTACTGGTTTAATTCCAGAAGTGTTCAAGCGCGTATAGTGAGACCTATTTACAAAGGGGGAGATCATTCTAACTAACTAACTAACTAACCATCACGCCATTTCCCCAGAGGGGTAGGCAGAGAGGATAGAACGCCACACCACTCTGTCCTGACACACTTCCTTTGCTTCCTTCACATTCATACATCTTCTCATGCACGCACGTCGATTATTCCGACTTTTCACATGACCACTTTCAAGAATTTGTTGTACTTGATCATGCCATGTCTTTCTCGGCCTTCCTCGACTTCTACAACCAGACACATTCGCATCATAAATCTTTTTAGCCGTTCTTTCATCATTCATTCGCTCCACATGACCGAACCATCGCAAAAGACCTTTCTTAATTTTGTCGATAATGCTTAACTCAGCCTTGCATTCTGCTCTAATTTCGACATTAGGGCACCTATCATACATTGTTTTTCCGCACATTCGCCTGAGGGATCGCATTTCAACAGCATTCAGTCTACTTTCGTCCCTTTTTTTCCAACTCCATGCTTCGCTTCCATACATTAGGGTTGGTACCAGAACTCCATTATGAACTGCTAATTTAGCCTCTTGCGATAGACACTTATTTGCTACGACAGCCTTTAAGGCACCATTAACTCTGTTACCGGCACTAACCCTCCTTTCAATATCCTTGTCCATATTTCCATCTCTAGTAAACATACTACCCAGATATACAAATTCTTCGACCTGTTTCAAACTATCTCCATTTACTACAATACTAACAATACTACATACTAAATAATACTACAATACTAAATAATTATATTTTTATTTATATCCCTACAGAGATGAGGTAGAATTTTTTCAAATTCAGGATTATGGATATTCGAGCACTTACAGGGCTTATGACCTGTCATTGGCTGGGTTAAGTGGCCACTTTAAGTACTACAACATTCCCCATTCCGCTCATTAGCGAATATCCACACCAGGTAACATTTTTGATTTTTGTATTTATGTTACGAATTTGAGAAACTCCCTTGGGAGAAAATCCAGATTTGTACAAGTACACGTACCAAAAATAATGTTGTGTAAATAATTATAGACTGATATCTTTATTGCCTGCGATCGAAAAAATATTAGAAAAATATGTGTGTATTAATTTGGATCAATATTTGGAGAAGTGCGATCCCTCAGGCGAATGTGTGGTAAAACGATGTATGATAGGTGCACAAATGTCGAGATCCGCGAAGTGTGTAAGGCTGAGACATGCATTATCGACAGAATCAAGAAAGGGATGCTGCGTTGGTTCGAACATGTAGAGCGAATGGACAGCGAAAGAACGGCTAAAAGGATCCACGATGCAAATGTTGATGGATGCAGAAAACGAGAAAGACATGGCACGATCGAGTCCATCAAATACTCGAAGATGGACATGTCAAAAGTAGGCATAATCGGCGTGCGTGCATGAGAAGATGTATGACTGTAGAGGAAGCGAGGTCTGTATGCCAAGATGGAGTGTTATGGCGTTCTATCCTCTCTGCCTACCCCTACGGGAAACGGCGTGATGGTTTGTTGTTGTTTTTGTTTAGAACGAAGAAAATTTGTAAAAATAAAATATTAAAAAGAACAATGGTTGCTTACTTCTGCAGGGAAGAAGTGAGGGGGACGGGGCCGCGCAGTTAACGGTGTCAGACTCCCCCCTCCCCCCTGTTCATTTCTCCATGCAGAAGTTAGCAACCATTTGTCTTTTGAAATTTTTTATTTTTTTAAATTTTATTCATTCCAAAAACTTATTTTAATGTGCCAATATGTCTTCTTGCTCATACTGATCATCGTGGTTTCGGATGTGACAGGGCTTGAAGAACACCCTGTAGATGATAATTAAATTGAATGTCTATAGTAAATTAAAATTTTAATCAACTCTAAATGATGATTGAATTGAGATTTATACTTTTCTATAAATTATTTATATATATATATATTTTTTTAACTATAAATTAATTAAAATTTTAATTTAATATAGATGATAATTAACATGTTTTGCTTTTCAAACAGAAAACTTAATTTTTCTTAGATAAAAAAAAAATTACGCCAAGATGCTCTTATATATAGTTGGATAATTTATATAGCGCCATTTTTGTGAAAATCACCTCAAGGGCGCTGTACAATTAATAAATATCCCAGTACGTCTTGCAGCTACAGAGCGCATGGACGGTTGGGATTCTAGTTCCTCGTTTTCAATTAAGATCAATAAAAAAATATAACAGATAGGAGCTAGATTACAGGACGTCTTGCAGCTACAGAGCGCATAGACAGTTAGAAATTTAGCTCCCGTTTACACATTTTAAAAATTGACAAATAAATTTAATGTATTAATGATAAAAAAAATAAAATAATATGAATAATAAAAAGGAGTAAGATTACAACACGTCTTGCAGCTACTAAGCGCATAGACGATTGGAATTCTAGACCCCATTTATAAAATTTAGGTATTTTTAAGTTGGTATATGAAAGCTAGATAACCAATCATCGTGCAGCTACAAAGCGCATGGACGAGTGGAATTCTAGCAAAGTTAGAATGATATCAATAAATTTATAAAAAATAGAGCATAGTAGTAAGTTTGTCAAGTGTTCATGCCAAGAACTAAGCATTTATTTTAATAGGGCAGAATCTAGCCACATTATTTGTGCACCTAGGCGTTCGTTTTCAAAACTGACTTGAGTGAGAATTTAATTCGACTTAAAAATTTACTTATTGACCTCTCGTATTTTAATAGGATTCAAAATTTAAATAAATCGTAATGGAAGGAAAAATTGCTTGGTGGAGTATAATTTTTGACTCTTTTAATGCGCATTGAAGAATACTATATCCGTCGGTACAAACCGATGTACTTACATCAAAACATGGCCATTAGCCATGTAAATGCCTAGAATTCCATACTCCCTTCTTAAAAATGATTGTTTTTAATTTCTTGAACTGACTGGATTTCACCCTAGGGGGTTTTTGCTAAATCTCCCTCTCCAAGCCCTTTGCATTATTTTTATAGTAAACGCCGATTTTCGCCAGTGAACTGTAGGTATTTATTTACGAGGAAAACAAACCGACACGAACGATAACTTAAGCATGTTCATTATTCATTATTGTTTATTGTGATTGCTCAAATGCTTAGCACGTGGATAGTTATTTGTGATTGTGGTTAACAATTAAATATATGATTTTATTTGTTAGTTATGAAAAATGTTGAATTTGGCGCCTTGTGCCTGCCATCTATGGAATTTCGCTCGAAGCGCACATTGCGCAAATGTCACGCAGGTCTCTTCGTTACCGACCGCCCGCCATCTTGCTCAATGGATGCCGTACATTACGGACGTATCAACTATCAACAAAATGCCAGTCCTGCACAGTGTTTTCGCAAAATTATGATCCTGGAAAGGGTCCTGCCGTCGCACGAACCGCGTGATTAAACAGCATGGATCCGCCCGCGCCGAAAGAGGAGTCCGCCATCGCCCCAGGTACCGTAAAATCACAGCGTGACATAATTTAGAATTGTCAAAATTTCGAGGCGAACTCAAACGCGATTGACACTTTTTCAGAACTGTACTTTCTGGTGGCGAAGTTCTTGTCTTCCGGGCCGCTGACGGAGACCGCCAAGGTAAAACGAGACTGTTGTATTACGTGGACTTCGGTTCCCGAAGATTTACGCTGACGTTCGCTTTATTTTGCAGGTTCTACGGCGAGAACTCGAGCAGTGTAAGGTGAGTTTCGGATGACAGCTTAGAAATATATACACATAGATTGTTGTTTTTCCGCATGCCGTGCACGTGGTTGGCTGTCAAAACATTGTCCCGTGGTCGGCGGGCCCCCGTGCGCGGTTTTCCTGGCGTTCGAACCGAAATTAACTCGATTTTTCGCCATTTTAGATCCTGCCGCGGCGTCTCGACTGGGAAGGAAATGAACATGATCAAACCTTCGAGGAACTGGTAAATATCCCGATTTGTATTCAAAAAACATCCTTTTCTTTAATTTGTTGACGCAATCTACGCCCTCAGATACAAAAAACTGCCGAAAAACCGTCTAAAGTAAAAAAGCGTAATTTGGTTACGCGTGAGTCAAAATTCAACATGTATCGAAAAAAGCGTCAATTTCGCGTGTGATTTTCATAATAATCACAAAAATACATAATTAAAATTTGCAATATGTTCATTTTGATCTAATTATCGGACATAAATCTCTCTCCGTCCCCCTCGATCTCGTGTGGAAAACGTATCCGCGTCTCCGTCTTTTATTATTGAACCCTTGTGCGAGTAACGAATGTGCGCTCTGTGATTGGCGGGATTCCGCGTCGCTGCGCTCTGATTCGTCGGGATTCGACGCCGCCGGCGGAAAGTGTCGAGCGAAATCTGGAACACTTCGTGGAAAAGTTGTAGCATTTGTACCGGAGTATTTTCGTCTCCGTACGAGTAGAAGATACCTTTTTAAAATACTTACGCGGTTTATCCGACTGCGGGAATTTTGAATTGTTCGAAACTTTGACAGAATGATTATATATTTTTATTTATTTATTTTATTTTAAATCTTGAAGTATTCTACTGTGTGCTCAAATAATAGCATTTTATTAGAACAAATTACAACAAAGACGGTGAGCATTTTAGAGAAGGGAATGTAGAAGTCTAGGCATATACAGGGCTTATGACCTGTCGTACTAAACTAAACTTTAATTTTTCCATCCCTGTTGTAGTTTGTTAATCCTAATGACTCCCTGGGGGGGTGAAATCCAGTCTTTTGTCTACAAACATTTGGACAAACTCAAAATATTGTAATGACATTTTACATAAACGAGGAACTAAAATTCCAACCGTCCATGCGCTATGTAGCTGCAAGACGTGTTGGGACATTTATTTACAGCGCCCTTGAGGTGATTTTCTCAAAAAATGACGCTTTAGAAATTATTCAAATTGGATGTAAAAAAATGTTTTCTTGCCCCAAAATTAGTTTCTCGAAATTGTGTTAAAAAAAAAAACTTCGTCATAAGTTCTCGTGAATCATCCAATCAATTAATTACAGCCTTTTTATGTGTTGTTAAAATAGCGTTGTTTTTTGTATGTAGTAAACCGATTCCACAGTCTTTTAAATGGATTTCGGATATGTGGAGAAAGTGTCACTGTCTTAACATCGAATGTATTAACAATTTTTTTTTTCTGAAGCATTGTCTGTGATAATATTGCGCTCTGACCGTCGGTGTGTGTCTGGCCGCAGGAGGAGCAGTTCCCCAGCGTGGCCCCCGAGCACCTGCTGCGCGTGTGCCGCGCGCTGCTGCGCGTGCAGCCCGCGCACGCGCGCCGCTCGCTGCTCTGCACCGGGCTGTACCGCGCGCAGCCCCGTCGGCGCTCCGCCCTCCACCTGCGTGAGTCTCCGCGCTCTCCAGCGATTCACCCGTCTATGTGAAATATATATATATATATTAACGGACATTGTCCATTTTTAACAATTTATAGGGTTTAAATCATAGAATTAAGAATAGTCCAGAAGGAGCGTAGAATCATATTTGAATACATCGTACTGTATCCAAAAATCATCCCACTATGCCCCACTTTTGCCGCGCACATTCGTGAAGTCGAAAATATAATCATAACACAAATGTAAGGTAAAAAGAGCAATCTGTTAATTTCTCTAAAATGTTATTGTGCATGCGGAAATATTGATTGACACAACAGAGTAGATATGAGTAAAGGGTCATTTAATAAAAGTAATTTAATTAATGAATATTGAAATTAAAATATAAAATAAATTTTATTTTACATGAAACGGATATTTTTATATCATGTTAATTAATATTTGATGTTTTAAAGATAATGTCGGTCAAATGTCCACCACGGCGTTGTTTAATCCGAGGTCCAATTTTCATTAGTTCTCTCATCAAATGAGCAAAGTAGGGTAAAAAAAAATTCTACCCTGGCAAAATTAACGAAATGTCCACGCTGCTTCTTTGACAATCTGATAGATGGAAAAATAATATATTTTTTAAGTAATGCATTTGTTACATACACAATCATTTGCTAATTACACATGAAATGTGATTGCATCCTGTTTCAAAATTAACGAAATGTCCACGTTGTTTCTTCGACAATCTGATAGATGGAAAAATAATACATTTTTTAAGTAATGCATTTGTTACATACACAATCATTTGCTAATTACACATGAAATGTGATTGCATCCTGTTTCCTTAAGATCCTAGCAGTATTTCTACGCTTTAAAAGGACACAACACGGCATAGTTGAATTCAAATCAGAACTTGCATACTGAGCGTCTACAAAGAAACTAATGTTTAAAAACGTAAAACTACTCATTTTTATGAGTAGTTTAGTCGCCTTTTGTTTGATGTGCGTATGCGGCTTCTGGACTATTCTTAATTCTATGCTTAAAACATTAAAAAATAATAAAAAAAGCATTGACAAACATAAGGGACATCGAGACAAGATCTGGACTATTTATTTAGTGCTCGTTTAAATCCTTGTAAACTTAAACCAAACAAGTCCAGATGATCTTGTCTTGAGTTGACAATACGACAAGAGAATTAAGGCCATAGCTTGTTCTATGCTGATCGATGAACAGTACTTCATTGTTTCTCAATCTACGAGTCGAAATATGGAATTTCACTTGTCCCAGTAACGATGGCACGTCGATTATTCCATTTAGTATGCCGAACATATTGGTTCTACGTTTTTGCAGACTAGAAATCTCCATATCAGCATATGAATAGTTACCCCGCTCTAGTGCGAGCATCCACGCTACTTTCCGAAGCGAGCGATGTTGGACTGATTCAATGCGATTCACATGGAATGGAGACCAGACTATTCCAGGAGGCATAGTCTAGAAGAGGGCGAACAGTCGAGCAATAAAGAAGCTTTACACAAAATTTTGGTATTTGACCGTTAGGCCATTCGACACAGTGTGTCTGGAAATTAATGTCGGTGATTTTGCTCGACGCGTCTGTATGTCGGAGCGCGCGCAGACCGGTTGGGAATGGTTATTGATAATAATTGTTCGTGCTAGATTTAAAACCCGTTGACTACATTAAATATCTTGGAATAAACGCGATCTCCTAGACGAATGTGTGGAAAATCAATGTATGACAGGGTTACGAATGATGAAATCAGACGAGAGTGTAAATCTGAGTCAAGTATAATTGATAAGATTAAGAAAGGGTCTCTGAGATGGTTCGGTCACGTAGGACGAATGGACGATGAAGAATTGTAAAACAAGTAAATATTTATTGTGTATGCAGACAATTGGTAGAATTCCATATTTAATTTGGTAATGTATCCAAAATAAAACAAGCATATTGGATTATAATTCTACTTTATTTTTTATAAAATATACGAAGGCTGTATTGTGACACGTTTCGTCTTGTTAGGACATTTATCTCAGGGCGAGGGTCTTCTGCAAAGGCTGTCCGATCATTTGGAAAGTTTCCGACGCAAAACTCGATGGCCGTGTTTTGCTCCACCGAACGCCGAATTTCGACTTTAGTACAAGGCGCGAAACGCCTGTCCTCGCTCTCCGGATGGCCGGAGAAGACTGAGCGATTCAGCGTTCGTTAGCCGACTTCTCCCACTGCCATTCCCAACCGGTCTGCACGCGCTCATTGAGATTGCTTGTACCGGACACGCCGTGTTTACACATTATTCTATAACCTACTTCCACTATCCATTAAAGCAATTAGTAACGAGAAAATGTTTTAAAAGGCTATAAAAAAATGGATAGTGGAGCTGGGTAGAAGTAAAATGGATTGTCTCATTCGCCCATACAAATATTGAATCAACTGCTCCACAAGTGTATAGCTTGTGTTAGGTTTTTATTATTTTCATTGTGTGTTTTGTAATATAAATAATATTGATGTACATAAATGCCTTAATTTTAAAACTGTCTGAATATTTGTTAATTATGATTTGTTTTTTAGGTTAGTCTTCTTTGTTTATTCTCAAATGTACAAACAAACAAACAAATCATCACGCCGTTTCTCCGTAGGGGTAGGCAGAGAGGATAGAATGCCATAACATCCTATCTTGGCATACAGACCTCGCTTCCTCTACATTCATACATCTTCTCATGCATGCACGCACGCCAATTATTCCTACTTTTGACGTGTCCATCTTCGAGTATTTGATGGACTCGATCGTGCCATGTCTTTCTCGGTCTTCCTCGTTCGTTGCATCCGTCAACATTTGCATCGTAGATCCTTTTAGCTGTCATGTCCGAACCGACGCAGCAGCCCTTTCTTGATTCTGTCAGTAATGCGTGTCTCAGCCTTACACACTTCGCGGATCTCGACATTTGCGCACCTATCGTACATCGTTTTACCACACATTCGCCGGAGGGATCGCATTTCGACAGCATTAAACCTACTTTCATCATCATTTTTCCAATTCCACACTTCGCTCCCGTACATTAGAGTTGGAATTGGAACTCCGTTGTGAACTGCTAGTTTAGCCTCCTGCGATAAACATTTGTTTGCCAAAGTAGATTTCAGTGCACCGTTCACCCTGTTCCCGGCACTCACCCTCCTTTCAATATCTTTCTCGGCCTTTCCGTCCCTAGTAAACATACTTCCCAGGTACACAAATTCTTCTACCTGATTCAGAATATCTCCGTTCACGCTGATCTCACATTTAGTTATATTTTCATCCCTTTCAAAAACCATCACTTTGGATTTATCAACATTCATAAGCAAATGGCTTTTCTTGCATACATCGTAGACTTTTGTTACCAAGAATTGAAGGTCTTCTTTGCTGCTAGCAAGAAGCACAGCATCATCCGCATACAGAAGACAGTTAACAATTGTACCACTCATTTTTGTAATGT
Organism: Micrasema longulum; assembly: GCF_059751315.1. Taxonomy (NCBI): domain Eukaryota; kingdom Metazoa; phylum Arthropoda; class Insecta; order Trichoptera; family Brachycentridae; genus Micrasema; species Micrasema longulum. The sequence goes on from NW_028280293.1 coordinate 11,793, forward strand.
AATTTCAAAAAAACTAAATTGTTAAGTGTCCTCGGCACGGGTAACCCCAGTGAGGTCACATTATTTTTATCATCAATTATAGTTTGTAAGCGAAAAATATGAACAAATAAATAAAATCCCCGATCGATAAATTTAAGTCGATTGGAATCGGCAAAAAGATCAGTGAGCCGTTACTAAATCGATTTCGAATCGGCGTGTGAATGTGACGATGAAAAGGCGCGCGTCGTTTTTCCCGAGGCGTAATGGGGCGCGTGGTTCCGTTTCAGTGGAGCGGCTGGCGGCGAGGCAGGGCGGGCGGAGGGGGGGCGCGCGGCTGCTGCCCGCCGCGATTTACGGGGGCCTGCAGCTCCAGCGCCGCACGCTCGGCCACCTGAGCGCCGTGTACTGCGTGCTGTTCGACCGCTCCGGCCGCTACATCTTCACCGTAAGTCTGGACCATTTCGATGCCACGCGGCCCGAGCTCGTGACGTTTAGTACGAGGCGTGTTCGGAAAATGATGGGAATTTTTGCATTTTTATTTTCAAAATTATGTTGGTATACATGCTTCTGAAGTATGCGTAAATTTTCTTCACAAAAATCAGCAAATGGAAGAATTGAAGAAATATGGATGTTCAAACATGGGTAGAATAGTGAATGTTACACAGTGTGTAAAGTGGCCACTTAAACCAGCCAATGGCGGGTCATGAGCCCTGTAAATGCCTAGACTTCCATATTCCCTTATTTAAGGTATTCTCCATCCCTGTTGTAATTAACAAATGTTGATCTTAATGACTCCCGAGGTCTAGTCCTCTATATTCCTTCAATTCTTTCATCTGTTGATGTTTGTGAAGTTAAAGAGCTGAAACCTTTATTTATGCGGGTGAGATTCATCCAATTGAATTATTTCCCCTACATACTAGACTAGGCAACGCCCGAAAATGTTATTTTTTCAATTTCTATACTTCTTCATGGACCAGGTAATTTATCAACAATATTTTGAGTTTGTCCGAATTTTTGTAGACAAGGACTGGGCTATGGATGAATCAAGATGTTCAAATATAGGCGGAACGGTGAATGTTACACAGTGTGTAAAGTGGCCACTTAAACCGGCCATTGACAGGTCATAAGCCCTAGTCTTCTATATTACCTTTTCTTAAATGTTCTTCATCTCTGTTGTAATATGTTAATAATGCAATGTTTGAATATGTCCAGTCTGCAAGCATTTGGACATACTCAAACATCGCATAATTAACATATTACAACAGAGATGAAGAACATTTAAGAAAAGGTAATATAGAAGTCTAGGCATCTACAGGGCTTATGACATGTCAATGGCTGGTTTAAGTGGCCACTTTACACACTGTGTAACACTCATCATTCTGCGATTATTTGACCATCTATATTCCTTCAATTCTTTCATCTGTTGATGTTTGTGAAGTTAAAGAGCTGAAACCTTTATTTGTTGAGTTGAGGGAGAAACGGGGAGTTGAATCCAGTCCTTGTCTACAAAAATTTGGACAAACTCAAAATATTTTTGCTTTATTATTTACCTTGCTTATAATATACAAGGTTTATATATAAAAAGGTGGATTTTTCTGCAATTATTTTTTTAAAAATTTATCTAAACTGTTAGGATCAAGAGGGATATACTTATGTGGACCAATCGGGAACTCCTCAGCATTTGCTCATGTGGAGGGGATACCACTTAAAACTCTTCAAGAGAAGAGAAGCCGGCCTGTTGGTAGCAGTCAACGGGCCTGCCGTTCCACTAGAGGAGCGTTCGGCATTTTGTTCCCTACTTTGGTTTATTTTACCAATTGCCTGCACTATATTGACCATGTATGATGCTACCTCTCGTGTGAGTTCTTTATTACCCATCACCGATGGGATGTCGCGTAGATCCTCACCCAGGCTTCTGCATCGCGCCTCCAGCCTTTGCCTTTGAAAGCTGAAAAAGGGGCAATGCATCAACAGGTGAGTGATATCTTGAGGAGTTTCATCGTCGCACGGGCAGCTGTCTATCTCGGAGCCATGAGTTAAACAAGGGTTTAGGAGTGGTGTAAATTTGTTTATTTATTTATTTGTTTAAATTTAATGTTGTGCACACAGTGCTATGTTAATATAAATCTAGACAATATTACAAACAAAAACTAAACCTAACACAGCACCAATTACGTACACAACACAATATATGAAATAACTATCTAACAATACAACAAGATGTAAGAAGAATTTGTGTAACTTTAAACTTTGAAGTAGGGCACACATAAGCAAATTCCCTTATGTGCTCCAATAATAACAATAATAATATTAGTGATACTAAACATTAAAGTCTATAAGACTCAGTTTCCGTTTGTAGCAGAGAGCTGAGTCGTTAAAGATGTCTAAATTGTACATCTTCTCAATTTTAGAAAAATTACAAACTGCTCTTCCTAAGAGCGAATTTTGAGCTGCTCTGGTGTTACATTTGTTGTAGCTCAGTATACAGTATGTCGAGTGCGACGAATAGGAGTATTAAAGTTTATTTCAGACAGCAAATCGGCACAATCAATCCGATTATTTAGCAAATTATAAATAAATAAATGATAAACCTTTCCAAGATGGCTGTGAAGACGTTGAAAATGTCGAACGGCCCGGCGCCCCAGCGCATCAATAACCAAAGAAAACGTGGAAAAAGTGAATGAATCGGTTGTGAACGATCGCCGAATCGCAATCGGAGAGGTCGCTGATGATGTCGGCATATCAACTGGCTCGCGTCTCCTTTGCAGGGCGCCGACGACCTGCTCGTGAAGGTGTGGAGCGCGGCGGACGGGCGGCTGCTGGGCTCGCTGCGCGGCGCCTCGGCGGAGATCACCGACATGGCGGTGGACGCGGACGGGCGGCTGCTGGCGGCCGGCTCGCTGGACCGCCTCGTGCGCGTGTGGGACGCGCAGACGGCGGCGCCCGTCGCCGTGCTGCAGGGTAAGACGAGGGACGACACCGAAATAACTCGTCGTCATTTCATTGCATGACCTCTTGCATGGTAGCCAAATGCGCTGACTTGATATACACCCGATTGAAATACGGTCAGACGTAATTATTAACTGGAGATTTTCTGTTTATTTATAAACATATTACAACAGAGATGAATAACATTCTAGAGAAGGTAACATAGAAGTCTAGACATCCACAGGGCTTATGACCTGTCATTGGCTGGTTCAAGTGGCCACTTTACCCACTCTGTAACATTCGTCATTCTGCCTATATTTGAACTACTTTTCTTCAACAGAGATGAATAACATTTTAGAAAAGGTAACATAGAAGTCTAGGCATCCACAGGGCTTATGACCTGTCATTGGCTGGTTCAAGTGGCCACTTTACCCACTCTGTGACATTCGTCATTCTGCCTATATTTGAACTACTTTTCTTCAACAGAGATGAATAACATTTTAGAGAAGGTAACATAGAAGTCTAGACATTCACAGGGCTTATGACCTGTCATTTGCTGGTTCAAGTGGCCACTTTACCCACTCTGTAACATTCGTCATTCTGCCTATATTTGAACTACTTTTCTTCGACAGAGATGAATAACATTTTAGAGAAGGTAACAAAGAAGTCTAGGCATCCACAGGGCTTATGACCTGTCATTGGCTGGTTCAAGTGGCCACTTTACCCACTCTGTAACATTCGTCATTCTGCCTATATTTGAACTACTATTCTTCGACAGAGATGAATAACATTTTAGAGAAGATAACATAGAAGTCTAGGCATCCACAGGGCTTATGACCTGTCATTTGCTGGTTCAAGTGGCCACTTTACCCACTCTGTAACATTCGTCATTCTGCCTATATTTGAACTACTTTTCTTCAACAGAGATGAATAACATTTTAGAGAAGGTAACAAAGAAGTCTAGGCATCCACAGGGCTTATGACCTGTCATTGGCTGGTTCAAGTGGCCACTTTACCCACTCTGTAACATTCGTCATTCTGCCTATATTTGAACTACTATTCTTCGACAGAGATGAATAACATTTTAGAGAAGATAACATAGAAGTCTAGACATTCACAGGGCTTATGACCTGTCATTTGCTGGTTCAAGTGGCCACTTTACCCACTCTGTAACATTCGTCATTCTGCCTATATTTGAACTACTTTTCTTCGACAGAGATGAATAACATTTTAGAGAAGGTAACATAGAAGTCTAGGCATCCACAGGGCTTATGACCTGTCATTGGCTGGTTCAAGTGGCCACTTTACCCACTCTGTAACATTCGTCATTCTGCCTATATTTGAACTACTATTCTTCGACAGAGATGAATAACATTTTAGAGAAGATAACATAGAAGTCTAGACATTCACAGGGCTTATGACCTGTCATTTGCTGGTTCAAGTGGCCACTTTACCCACTCTGTAACATTCGTCATTCTGCCTATATTTGAACTACTTTTCTTCGACAGAGATGAATAACATTTTAGAGAAGGTAACATAGAAGTCTAGGCATCCACAGGGCTTATGACCTGTCATTGGCTGGTTCAAGTGGCCACTTTACCCACTCTGTAACATTCGTCATTATGCCTATATTTGAACTACTATTCTTCGACAGAGATGAATAACATTTTAGAGAAGATAACATAGAAGTCTAGACATTCACAGGGCTTATGACCTGTCATTTGCTGGTTCAAGTGGCCACTTTACCCACTCTGTAACATTCGTCATTCTGCCTATATTTGAACTACTATTCTTCAACAGAGATGAATAACATTTTAGAGAAGGTAACATAGATGTCTAGGCATCCACAGGGCTTATGACCTGTCATTGGCTGGTTCAAGTGGCCACTTTACCCACTCTGTAACATTCGTCGTTCTGCCTATATTTGAACTACTATTCTTCAACAGAGATGAATAACATTTTAGAGAAGGTAACATAGATGTCTAGGCATCCACGGGCTTATGACCTGTCATTGGCTGGTTCAAGTGGCCACTTTACCCACTCTGTAACACGCGTCATTCTGCCCATATTTGAACTACTATTCTTCCATCCGTTGGCGTTTGTGAAATAAAAGAGCTGATACCTTTATTGTTGCGGGTGAGATTCATATTAACAGAGATCTCGACGGGGTTAAATCCAGTCCTTGTCTACAAAAATTTTGATAAACTCAAATTTTTTTTTTACACTAATGTTTGGTTCCAGGTCACAATGGCATGATCACCTCCGTCCACTTCTGCCCAGCGCGCTCTGGCGACTTGAGCTGCCTGGTGTCCACCTCCACCGACGGCTCCGTGGCCTTCTGGACGTACAGCCACTCGGGAGGCGGCAAGCCTTGCTTCATGTGAGTGAAGAACCGCCTTTATTTAATAATTAACGTGTCATTAGCAAATGAATGTGTGTATAACAAATGCATTACTTAAAAATTAAATTATTTTTCCATCCGTCAGATTGTCGAAGAAACAAAATGGAAATTTCGTTAGTTTTTCCAGGGTAGTAAATTTTTTTACCCTACTTTGTTCATCTAATGAGAGAACTAATGAAAATTGGACCTCGGATTAAACAACGCCGTGGTGGACATTTTACCGACATTATCTTTCAAACATAAAATATTATGTAACATGATATAAAAATATACGTATATACAGTCTATGCGCTCTGTAGCTGCAAGACGTCATGTAATCTAGTTCCTATCTGTTATAATTTTTTATTGATCTTAATTGAAAACGAGGAACTAGAATCCCAACCGTCCATGCGCTCTGTAGCTGCAAGACGTACTGGGATATTTATTAATTGTACAGCGCCCTTGAGGTGATTTTCACAAAAATGTCCAACTATAAATAAATAAATAGACAAAACTAATTAAGTGACTAATCTCTACCGAATACAATGCGAGCGAACACGCCGGTAAAAGCCAATGTTCAGCGTCCTTCCCGAGACGCGAGTATACCCGCAATAATCCTGTCTCCGTGCGCCGGCAGATCCAAGCCCGTGCAGTACGTGGAGCGCATGCGGCCCGGCGCCTGCCAGATGATATGCGGCGCCTGGTCGCCGGGGGGCGCCTTCCTGGCCGCGGGCTCCGCCGACCACCACGTGCGCATCTACATGATGGCCGAGAACGGGCCCAAGCGCATCCTCGAGGTGAGCCCAACTTTATCGCACGGGAGCCTCTTGCGATGAGCAAGTTTGGTGATTTTAAATATTTTTTTATTTGCCAATAGACCCCATCGAACTGCTCGGGGCCACTGCCGAGCGGGAATTTTAAAACTGTTGGGTAGTTTTTTCGGCCGCTCTGATTGAAATCTTTTACAATCTTGTATATGTATACACATCTCGTCTTGGCATTTCGCGTCGAACACAATAGCCAACACTGGCAAAGAGCTGGTGGACGGGCGACACGAATGGCCATATTAAACCTTTAGAAACTGTTCAAAAATTTATCTAAAAAATAATGCTTCACAAAAATCGCACTTTTCACTTGTCACCATGGTTGTTCAACGTGTACATCGATAACTGTATGAAAGAACTGAAAGATTTAAGGATGGGAGCAAAAATGAATGGTATAACTGTTAACTGTCTTCTGTATGCTGATGATGCCGCGCTTCTTGCTAGCAGCAAAGAAGACCTTCAATTCTTGGTAACAAAAGTCTACGAGGTATGCAAGAAAAGCGATTTGCTTATGAATGTTGATAAATCCAAAGTGATGGTTTTTGAAAGGGATGAAAATATAACTAAATGTGAGATCAGCGTGAACGTAGATATTCTGAATCAGGTAGAAGAATCTGTGTATCTGGGAAGTATGTTTACTAGGGACGGAAAGGAGGGTGAGTGCCGGGAACAGGGTGAACGGTGCACTGAAATCTACTTTGGCAAACAAATGTTTATCGCAGGAGGCTAAACTAGCAGTTCACAACGGAGTTCCAGTTCCAACTCTAATGTATGGGAGCGAAGTATGGAATCGGAAAAATAATGATGAAAGTAGGTTGAATGCTGTCGAAATGCGATCCCTCAGGTGAATGTGTGGTAAAACGATGCACGATAGGTGCGCAAATGTCGAGATCCGCAAAGCGTGTAAGGCTGAGACACGCATTATTGACAGAATCAAGAAAGGGGTGCTGCGTCCGTTTGGACATGTAGAGCGAATGGACAGCGAAAGAACGACTGAAAGGATCTGCGATGCTAATGTTGACGGATGCAGAAAACGAGGAAGACCGAGAAAGACACGGCACGATCGAGTCCATCAAATACTTGAAGATGGACATGTCAAAAGTAGGAACAATCGGCGTGCGTGCATAAGAAGATGTATGAATGTAGAGGAAGCAAGGTCTGTATGCCAAGATAGAGTGTGATGGCGTTCTATCCTCTCTGCCTACCCCTACGGGGAAACGGCGTGATGGTTTGTTGAAATATATATTTAAGAACCAAATTTTATTTACAATCAATTCAAATAGATCAATTCTAAGAAGCGGATAGATTCCTTGGTACCTACACTCTACACTATGCACACAGATGCGTTTCTACTATCGTCTCCCAGGGAACAGCCAAATGTGAACTAAGTGTTTTTACAGTTATTTACTAGGAAAAAGACAATAGATCCTGTTTACTGCACACCAAAATAAAACAGGGACGAGTTTGAGTTTGAGTATCGTCTGTTGTCTTGTTAACCTTAATAATAAGTCAAGGAATGCTATCTTTGTTTAGTTTTTTATATTTAACTTTTTGTGCTGTTACATGTTCACTTAATTGCCATGCTTACTACTTTTTATTTGCTCAATGTATTATTATTGCGTTTTTTTTAAAATTATTTTTTAAATCATTCTTACATTGTTGAAATTCCATTTGTCGATGCGTTTTGAAGCTGCAAGACTTTTTGTGATGTTAGCTATCAAATTATGTAAATGTTATCAACTATCAAATATCTTAATTTAGTAAATGGGGTCTAGAATTTCAACCGTCCGTGCGCTCAGTAGCTGCGAGACTTGTTGTTATTTAAATTCTAATTTTATAAATTTGCTTTTTATTTCGTTTTTAATATCACTCAATAAATAAACTCTAAACTTCATTGTCAAATAAAAATTTTAAAAATAATAATGTAATTAGGAGCCAGATTTCTTATTGTCCATGCGCTCTGTAGCTGCAAGACGTGTTGGGATATTTATTAATTGTACAGCTCATATATATATATCAAGTCAAAGAAGGAATCGTGTGTTAGAAATACCACATTGTAAAACGAGGATCTCAACTCTGCATTCTTGCGTTTTCCTCCCCCGTGGGCCCCCACGGGAGGAGCGACTTGACGGGTTGCGAGCCTCATCGAAGTGTGTCAAAGGCATCCTCCCGTTCCACTTGCCTACTTAATATTAATTACGCTACCCCCTAATAAGAATCAAACATATTATCAAATTGTGTGTTCAGGTGTGTGTAAGTGTGAGCGTCATTAAATAGTAAGTGGGATCGTATCGCAGCCAGAAATAACAAGTCTTAATTAATTTTTAAATAAATTAAGGGGCGCGTTAAATATATCAATACATGAAAAAAAAGCATTATAGTTTGAGCAAGAACATATAGATAGAGGAAAGAGTGTTGCGCGTAGTTAGCGCTACAGACTGGCAGATGGAATAAATACTTATTTCATGTCACGCGAAAGGGGACATTGAGATTAATTTTGTAGAGCAGGTTAAAAGAGTCTACTTTATTATTTAATAGTTTACGTAAATAGCATAATTCAGATACACTGCGTCTATTTTCAAGGGTAAAATATCCATTTTGTTTGGCAGATTGGCTGTAAGTACTAAGCGTTTTATTTTGTTTTTATAATGTAGGTATTTAAAAAAATTTCGTTGAACATTTTCAATCCTTTCTTTGTTTTTTATGCGTGTTTGGATTGTGCGTCGTGTCTAGACCGCGGCGCACTGCGAGGCCGTCGACTCGCTGCAGTGGGCGCACATGGGGCTGCGCTTCGTGTCCGGCTCCAAGGACGGCACCGCGATCCTGTGGCAGCTGCACGCCATGCAGTGGCGGCACATCAAGCTCAACATGGCCGACACGCTACCCGGGTGAGTCGACCGACGGTCGGAGAGTCCGACTGTCAAATTGTGTTTGAAGGAAAGGAGCACGAGAATGGACCTACGGATGAGAATGTTCTAAATTCTATCTTATTTGTTTTATTTAGTTCTTAACGGGCATCGTCCATTTATACAATTTATAGTGTTTAAATATTACAATAAAAGAATTGTTAAAAACATTTTTAAAAAAGAAAAGAAGCTTTGAGAAGGTTTTACTGTACTTCGTTGTGGCCTGATGTATTTTTCTGATTACGTCTGAAATAAAAAAATGTTTAAATTATATATTATTTTGGTCTACTGTAAATTAATTTAATTTTTAATGGTGATACATTCACGTATATTGACGACGGTTTTCTGTTGCAGAGATAAACTAGATGCCGAGGACGGCAAGAAGATGAAGGTGACCATGGTCGGGTGGGACTGTACTGACAGCTACGTCATCACGGCTGTCAACGACTTCACTCTCAAGGTATGTGGTCACCCCGCTGTTCGATATGTCTACTATATTTAGTCTAGACAAGGACTGGGTCTAGCCCCGGACAGTTGTCGAGATGAACATATTACTACAGAGATGAACACTTAAGATGGATAGGTATTTACAGTGCTTATGACCGGCGCATATAATAAAAAATATGCTCATGTTTTAAAACAATAAAAATGTAAGTTCTCACATTTCAAAACAATAAAAATGTAAGTTCTCACGTTTTAAAACAATAAAAATGTAAGTTCTCACGTTTTAAAACAATAAAAATGTAAGTTCTCACGTTTTAAAACAATAAAAATGTAATTTCTCACATTTTAAAACAATAAAAATGTAAGTTCTCACACAAAAAAAATGGAAGCATTAACGTTTTCAAACAATACAAATAAAAATGCACACATTTGAAAACAATAATGATGAATTATGGCGCTTATGACCTGACATGTCTCTAATGTCGGTCATAAGCGCCATAAATGCCTGTACTTTCAAATTCCCTTCTTCGAAATGTTCTGTCTTGGTTGTGGTTATGATATGCCAATAATATCCTAAACGATGGCGACGATTTATGTTGCGTTCTGTTGCAGGTCTGGTGCAGCCAGACGGGCAAGCTGGTGCGCGTGCTGCGCGGCCACTCGGACGAGATCTACGTGCTCGAGGCGCACCCGTGCCACCCCGCCGTCCTGCTCTCCGCCGGCCACGACGGCCAGATCTTCATCTGGGACATCCTGAAAGGGGTGAGTGGCGAAGGCGAACCGTCCACAGCGGGGTGGTTTCAGACGGGAACGAATTGCCGAGCCTGGCTGTACAGCCAGTTGAAAACTGTTGGACGGAAGAAGAACTCGGACAAAAAGCAGCACACGAGATATAGGCGCATCAGCAAAGGCCGCCTGCCCATAACCAATCTATATATTATTACTCCAGAAATGATTGCTTGCGTCTGTCCTAAACGGGTTTATTTTGACCGATGGGGAAAAAGGGTCCCTGAGATGGTTTGGTCACATAGAACGAATGGACGATGAAAGAATGGTAAAACAAGTATATATGGCGAAAATGAACGGCAACGCGAGACGAGGGCGACCGAGGAAGACGTGGCATGATCAGATAAACCACAATCTTAAGTCTGGTCATGTCAAAAGCAGACAGAACCGAAGGGCATGCATGACAAGATGTATGAATGTGGAGGAAGCTAGGAATGTATGCCAGGATAGACGTGTGTGGCGGTCCATTCTCTCTGCCTACGCCTACGGAAAATGGCGTGATGGTAGTAGTAGTGAAAAATTATTTTTTTTAGTTTATGTACTGCCAAAGCAAAGAGTTTAGTGAGCGAGTTGATTTGCGAAAACTATGGTTCGAATATGAGATAAAATTTTGGCTTAACGTTTCACAGGTCGGCCGCTAGATGGCAATAGTGGTAAAATTAATAAAAAATAAATACCATGAGACAGGCGAAAAAATTGCTTTCTGAGAAAACAGAAAAAAGTGAGTATTTTGTTTGTGGTGTAATTTAAAAAAAAAATAATGGCAGAGAAAGTAGTTTTAATCACATTTAATAGCGTGTGTAGTCTGCTAGTAATAATTATTTTCTATCCGCTGATGTTTTCCAGGTGGCGCTGGGCTCCTTCCAGAACCTCATCGAGGGCCAGGGCCACGGGGCCGTGTACGACGCCAAGTGGGCCCCCGACGGCTCCAAGGTCGCGGCCACAGACTCCCACGGCCACCTGCTCATGCTGGGGCTCGGGCGCGGACACCCGCTGCTGCAGACGGTACTTAAAAAGTTTAAGCAAAATTTAGTCAAAACGTTGGAAAAATTTAGCAAAAACATAGTAAAATATGTAGTCAAAACATAGTAAAAAATGTAGTTAAAACATAGTATTAAACGTAGTAAAAACATAGTAAAAAAGTAAAAGATGTAATAATAAATCTATATGTATAAAGTAAACAAAACATATTGAAAAATTTAAAAAATCGAGAAAAGTCATGTTCCAAAGGGCACGTTTTGCCTTTATTGCTAATTGTCCGTGAAATAACGAAGGAGCTCAATGTCGGCGTCGTGTTTAGCTGCCGATGGAGCTGTTCTTCCACACGGACTACCGGCCGCTGGTGCGCGACGCGCTGGGCGGCGTGTGCGACGAGCAGACGGGCGCGCCGCCGCACCTCATGGCGCCGCCCTTCCTCGTGGACGTGGAGGGCGCGCCGCACCCGCCGCGCCTGCAGCGCCTCGTGCCGGGCCGCGAGCACGCCGCGCTGGACCAGCTCGTGCCCGACACCTCGCAAGGTAAATCCCCCTCCATTCCGTCGACGCAGCGGCGGGCGGAGATTTATTTTATCGGTAATCTACAACAAAATGTTCATTCATTTGGACCTGCATATTAGTATTTAGCAGGGGCGAACCGTCCATAGAAGCTTGCCATTATATTTGACTCGCCATAATAATGTTTTACTGTAACTTTAACAAATAAATGATTACTATTTATTTTTAATCAATTCCACCGTTTGTATTTTTATCCTAATATAAATATTGAGCCAAGAAACTAGCCGATTATCCAGCTTATTTTTTCATACAAATAAGTATACTATATTTTGAATGTCTTAACCCCAGTGCGGGTTTTTTCTCCTAGATTAAACTTGCAGATTACACAAATTATTCGAAGATTCTTGATTTGGAAAACAGTACTTCAAACATTGTTTCTTAAGGACTATTTTTCTTTGAGATGGTACTTTCGACATAAGACCATAATTACTTTCATGCGTCATATTGCGGGACATATGGCGCTCGATGCGGCCGTTTTTAGCACTATTAATTTCTAGAACAATTCGGCCAGTTGACATTTCAATTGACTGAATTCATAGTGCTGTTTTTTAATGAGTTGTGTAGTAAAGAAATGGATAATATATCACGAAGTTACATCGTTTGAGTTGATTACATGGATGAGGGTTGTTGTATCACACAGAACCACAGAAAAATATCAATTTATAATATATATTACTTGCATTATATTATGGAGTTCTGGTACCAACCCTAATGTATGGAAGCGAAGCATGGAGTTGGAAAAAAAGGGACGAAAGTAGACTGAATGCTGTTGAAATGCGATCCCTCAGGCGAATGTGCGGAAAAACAATGTGTGATAGGTGCCCTAATGTCGAAATTAGAGCAGAATGCAAGGCTGAGTTAAGCACTATCGACAAAATTGAGAAAGGTCTTTTGCGATGGTTCGGTCATGTGGAGCGAATGAATGATGAAAGAACGGCTAAAAAGATTTATGATGCGAATGTGTCCGGTTGTAGAAGTCGAGGAAGGCCGAGAAAGACATGGCATGATCGAGTACGACAAATTCTTGAAAGTGGTCATGTGAAAAGTCGGAATAATCGACGTGCGTGCATGAGAAGATGTATGAATGTGAAGGAAGCAAAGGAAGTGTGCCAGGACAGAGTGGTGTGGCTTTCTATCCTCTCTGCCTACCCCTCCGGGGAAATGGCGTGATGGTTAGATAGTTAGTTAGTTAGCATTACATTATGTACCTTTTATGTAGGTACAAATATATGATATTTTTTTGTAGCTTACCTGTAAATAAAATCACCATTCGCCACTGGTATTTAGTACATATAGAACGGCTCTTCTCCTGTATTTCATTGGTAATAGTTTTAGATGACTATTTGTTTTTATTGTTCAAAATGGTTTAAACTTTATTAGTTTTTGTTTGCATGAAAAAACTGATAAAATGGATTTGATCAATACATGGTCAGTAGGGTGAGCCGATATTTTTTTTTCCGAATTTTGAAATGAAAGGGGTCTAAAAAGTTGCATTTTGGATTACTCGGGATGCAAAAAATATTTGATACTACTTTAGGCCCTCGACCAGAGCTTGAAGTTTTCGAAAAAGTCAATTTTTTGCCCTTTTGTCATTTCGTATTTAAGTAAGAAAATCAGTCTTATCAAATTGTATAATCTGCATTAAATCTTACTATATAATCATCCAAGGGCGTGAGTTGCACTTTGTTTTGTAATAAATGGGTAGCATTGTTTTAATGTGCCATTGTTTTCGTCAATTTTAGTCGGGCGCTCAACGGAGTCAGTTGCGCGGAGTGTAAATTTTTTTCATTTCGGTAGTTTTAAAACGTGTTCGAATTTGTAATGTGATTAAGTTATATCTTACACAATATTATTTTTGGTATGTGTATATATATTTACATATTTATACACACACAATTCTGGGTTTTATCCCAAGGGGGAGTAGGTATATTATTATTTATATCACTACAGAGATGGGTAGAATTTTTGTTTCAAGATTATGGATATTCGAGCGTTTACAGGGCTTATGACCTGTCATAGGTTGGGTTCAAGTGGCCACTTTTGTGTAGAATTCTACAACATTCCCCATTCCGCTTATTAGCGAATATCCATATCGGTGACATTTTTGGTTTTTGTATATATGTCATGAAACAAGGAAAGCTTTCGCTAGCTTTCGATGGCGCTCCAAACGCGCTAGCGAAAGCTTTCCCTGTTTCATGACATATATACTAAAACCAAAAATGTCACCGATATGGATATTCGCTAATAAGCGGAATGGGGAATGTTGTAGAATTCTACATAAAAGTGGCCACTTGAACCCAACCTATGACAGGTCATAAGCCCTGTAAACGCTCGAATATCCATAATCTTGAAACAAAAATTCTACCCATCTCTGTAGTGATATAAATAATAAGTTATATCTTTACGAACAAAAAATAATTTTATCAACATAGATAATTAAAAAATGTTCAGACAGTTATAAACTCCAAACTTCTGTTGAGTGCCAAAAGTAGTATGGAATATTTTTTTTAATAATTTTTACGTTCAATGCGATCCAAAAGACAACTTTTTAGACCCCTTTCACTTTGATATATAAAAAAAAAACTTCATACATCATCGGCCCACTCTAATGGTCAGTGCTCAGTACTTCCCCACCACTAGTCACATTAGTTTGACAGCTGTCATTTCATCAAGCTATATTTTAAGGACTATAGTTGCCGTTGCTGTCCAGAAATGAATGAGAAGTATAATTCCAGGAGACATCCTGCAGGAAGGCGAGGAGCCGCGCTCGCACATCGACTACATGATCGAAGCCCTCGCTCGGCAGTACAACTACAGGAGATACGACATTCCGGCGCTCGACGTGAGTATCTTCGTCCCAATACCCTCATTTATTTCGTCGACTGAGTGGAATCGTTCATTTATCAAATGTACTTTTCCGTTCCATCACGGCATTTAAGTGGCCACTTTACACACTGTGTAACATGCACCGTTCTGCCCATGTTTGAACATCCGCATTTCGTCAACTCTTCCATCTGTTGACTTTTGCGAAGTAAAGGAGCTGAAACCTTTATCACGCGGGTGAGATTCATCCGGCTGAACCGAATCACCTACTAGGCGACGCCTGCAAACGATATTCCAATTAATATACTTCTTCTTTTACCAGGTAGGAATTCAACAATGTTTGAGTATGTCCAAATGCTTGCAGACTGGCTGGATTTTCTCCCTAGCCAGCCAGCCAGCAAACCAGCCAATGACAGGTCATAACCCCTGTAAATGCCTAGACTTCTACATTTATTACCTTATCAAAATTGTTCTTCATCTCTGTTGTAATATGTTAATATAAACAGCTCCCCGAGGAGTTGATGAGGAGGTTCTTGTCTACAAAAATTTGAACAAACTCGAAATATTGTTGAAAACGGTGAATGTTACACGGTGTGTTAAGCTGCCACTTAAACCAGCCAATGACAGGTCATAAGCCCTGTAAATGCCTTGACTTCCATATTCCCCTCTCAAAATTGTTTTGCCTCTCTGTTGAAATAAATTTAGGGAGCTGTTCTTAAATAAAATATATTTAAATATGAACAACTCCCTAGGGAGAAAATCCAGCCAGTCTGCAAGCATTTGGACATACTCAAACATTGTCAAAAAAATGATAATTTGGAAAAAAGAATAAAACTGAACATTTTAAAACATACAGTGTTTGATCAGCTCAATGCCTTTCAGGCATTTTAGACTGATAACAGCAACTATAAGAGATAAGTGGACTGTATAGAAATTGTTACTCACTTCAAAGTTCTTCCGATTGTTTCGTATACGGAGCGCTTGACTATTGCTATTATTATTGTTAATATTGTGAATAACTTATAAAGCGCCATTTTCGTAATATAGTACCTCAAGGGCGCTTTACAAGGTGATTATATAAAGATATAAATTTAATTTTAACTTTTTTATCATACTAACTAACTAACTAACTAACCATCACGCCATTTCCCCGGAGGGGTAGGCAGAGAGGATAGAACGGCACACCACTCTGTCCTGGCACACTTCCTTTGCTTCCTTCACATTCATACATCTTCTCATGCACGCACGTCGATTATTCCGACTTTTCACATGACCACTTTCAAGAATTTGTCGTACTTGATCATGCCATGTCTTTCTCGGCCTTCCTCGACTCCTACAACCGGACACATTCGCATCATAAATCTTTTTAGCCGTTCTTTCATCATTCGTTCGCTCCACATGACCGAACCATCGCAAAAGACCTTTCTTAATTTTGTCGATAATGCTTAACTCAGCCTTGCATTCTGCTCTAATTCCGACATTAGGGCACCTATCATACATTGTTTCTCCGCACATTCGCCCGAGGGATCGCATTTCAACAGCATTCAGTCTACTTTCGTCCCTTTTTTTCCAACTCCATGCTTCGCTTCCATACATTAGGGCTGGTACCAGAACTCCATTATGAACTGCTAATTTAGCCTCTTGCGATAGACACTTATTTGCTACGACAGACTTTAAGGCACCATTAACTCTGTTACCGGCACTAACCAAGAACTAACTTTTTATCATACAAGACTAAATATTCTATTCCTACCCAAATCCTTCCAATTTCAAATTCTTGTCCTTCTACCGTCCTGTGAGCAAGTCTCATGAGAAAAGTTGTCTCTCTCATAAATCTTTATCATATTCTGTGTCAGCATATTTCCTACATAGCGAAGTTAGTGTTGTATAAACAGGCTAAATTCTACATTTCAACATCATCTGCACGATACCAGTATCCGAGCTACAGCAAAATGCCTCGCATACAGTCTGTATTGGATGCCGCAGCGAGACTTATTTTCGGAATCTCTAAGTTCAGTCATATCACTCCACGACTTCGGGAACTACGCTGGCTACGTTTGCCACAGAGGGTCGAATACAAACTCTGTCGGCTCATGTATAAGTCACTGCGCAACTCTGCTCCGGAATATCTAAGGGAACTCCGCATTCCAGACGAACTGGCTGACAGGCGTCTCACGCTTAGGTCGGCTACGTCTACGGCGAGAGGAAGAGTTATTGTACCTCTACGCAAACAGCGCACTAAATTTAGTGAACGCGCATTTGCGGTCGCACTGAGGCCCTACGGCATGGAGTGAAGTGATGTTTCGGAAAAAACTTAAAACCCACTTGTTCTCTAAATCATTTAAATAAATCCGCAGCATGTGACAGCAAAATAAATTACTTTAATTAAATTACAAATTTAAAAGCTTCAATTAAATTAATTTAACAATAGAATCACTATGTAAAGCTCTCTCGAGGTGTTTTATTACAAAATGGCGCAATATAAGTTATCCATGATAGTAATAAACGTTTGTTTGCAGGGGCACGCGGGGCGGCTGCGCAGCGAGGGCGTCCGGCACAGCGCGGGCGAGTGGCAGCGCGGGGACCCGCTCGTGCCCAGCCGGCGCGCCATGGTGGCCCCCCTGTCGCACGCCGAGCTCGTCTCCCGCAGGCTGTACACGTGAGTCCGAATCGTCTGTTCATTTTACAGAAACGAGCAGTCGACAATGATATGATAATATACGGTTTGAAGACAGACCAGCGTAGTTTAAATAAAAATCATACAAACTGTAGTCCTTAAAACGTAGCTTGATTGGACTGACAGTTGTCTGCAAAAGTGACGAAATAACTATAGACTATGATCTGGGTTAGTCAAATTACATGCCTGACCAAAAAACCCGGTTGAACCAAATAAGGTAAGCGACTAGGTGGCAGAGGCAGATCAGTATAACATGTTCCCTATAGTCCTTAAAATATAGCTTGGCTTGATTAGAATGACAGTTGTCAGCAAAAGTGACGACATTACTTTTTAGTGGCGTCTAAGGAGTGATTTATATTGACACACGAAAAATCATTTGTATTTGGTATGTTATTTTTTTTTTTTAATACAATGCTTGACATATGAATCAACATATATATATAAAATCAGCTTTAAAACTTAAAAAAAACCTAATTAATAACGACGTTCTTACAAGGTTATATAATTTTGCAAAAACGCTAGAGGGACAAATTGATCAATGTAAATTGATCGAATAAAAAAATAATTCATT
This sequence comes from Micrasema longulum, assembly GCF_059751315.1. NCBI lineage: Eukaryota > Metazoa > Arthropoda > Insecta > Trichoptera > Brachycentridae > Micrasema > Micrasema longulum. Next base: position 29,664 of record NW_028280293.1, read on the forward strand.
TTATTTATTGTCATGAAAAAAGTGTAAATATCTTATTTTTTGGTGAATAATGGTCTTAAACACACTATAATAGGCTTGTTTTTGCGTTTTTATATCAATTTTCAGAAACAGAGTGTCATGTTTGCATGAAAAAACTGATAAAATGGATTTGATCGGTACACGGTCAGTGCTCAGTACTTCCCCACCACTAGTCACATTAGTTTGGCAGCTGTCATTTAATTTAAGGGCTTTAAATTGTGATACAACGAAAGGGCATGTTTCTGTGTATTTGTGTGGGAGTAAGTGTTCAGGTGTGTGTAAGCGTGAGCATCATTAAATAGCAAGTGAGAGCGTATCGCAGCCAGAGAGAATGAGTCTTAATTTATTTTTAATTAAATTTAGGGGCATATTAAATATATCAATAGATGAAATAAAAGCGTTATAGTTTGAAGCAAGATTATTATATTATGGTACAGTCTTCTCTTGTGGAATAATTGGATGGGGAGGGCCTTTTGAAACCGTACAAAAACCAATTGATGAATGAATGGTCGTGTCCGCAGGGAGGAGATGACGCAGCTGGAGATGTCCTGGTACCGGCGCGAGATGCGACGCCGGCCCGTCATGATCAGCACGGCGGGCGGCGCGGAGGGCCCGCGCCCGGGGGGCCGCGCGCGCCGCGGCGGGGCGCGGCCCCCGCGGCGCGCGCCCAACACCAGGGCCTACAGCGTGAGTGGGATAAACAATTTCAATTAATTTATTCATTCGAGGTTGTGGACTTAGACTTCAATTATTACCTTCTCTAAATTGTTATTCATCTCTGTTGTAATGTGATAATATTAAAACAGCGGCTTGTCTACAAAAATTTGGACAAACTCAAAATATTGTTGATAAATCGCGAGGACTAAAATTTTGTTTTTTTTTTGTTTTTTAATAGTAGCATAAAAAACGTTTTAAAAAACGGTTCATTGCATTGGCCAAGCCCCTAACGCGCCACGTTTCGGTTAAATTTTGAACTTCGTTTGTTACCTTTAAATTTAAATAGAACATCGTGCTCGTGAACATGGAGCTGCAAGACTTTTTGTGATGTTAGCTATCATATTATGTAAATGTTATCAACTATCAAATATCTAAATTTAGTAAATGGGGTCTAGAATTTCAACCTTCCATGCGCTCAGTAGCTGCAAGACTTGTTGTTATCTAAATTCTAATTTTATAAATTTGCTATTTATTTCGTTTTTAAAATATCACTTAAACTCTAAACTTCATTATCAAATATTTTTTTTTTAATAAAAATGTAAATAGGGGCTAGATTTCTTATTGTCCATGCGCTCTGTAGCTGCAAGACGTGTTAGGATATTTATTTATTGTACAGCGCCCTTAAGGTGATTTTCACAAAAATGGCGCTATATAAATTATCCAAACATTATTATTATTATTATAGTCACATACGTTGATGACACAATTCTCAATGCCAAACATGTCGCATTTTTGTAAAGACATATTTTTTAACAATTTTTTTTTAAAGTTATATATGAAAACATTTGTCCTCAATATCCATATCGATTTTGGAAATACAATATTTTTAGCGGTATTTTATTGCGTTTGTGTTTTTTCATGGACAATTATACCATGCGTTATAATTTTTTTTATTTATTCATTTATGCGATTTAAATTATCAAAGTTTCGTGTTGCAGGAGCCGCCGGAAGATGCGTCCTCGCACCACTCGGACTCGGACTCGTCGGTCCGCATCTCCGTCACCGAGTACAGCGCCTCCAACTCCTCGTCCAGCGACCGCTTCGACAACGACGGCTCCAGGTACAGCCCCGACGAAAAGTTGCTCGTAAGCGTTGACAAAATGCGGACTTGAGATCTAATTAACTCCCTAGGGAGGAAATCCAGCCTGTCTGCAAACATTTGGACATACTCAAAATATTGTTGAAGTAATTTTCTGTTCAATAAAGTCAAAAAAAATATTTTTTGCAATGTGCGGATCTGATAAGAGGCATGAGAACTCTAAAATGGATCTGAGTAAGAGGGTAAGGCTTTCAATACAATCAAAAGCTGTATGTTGTCATTATTTTGTTTTATTTTTTAGCTCGTCTTCTTCCGATTATTCCGACTGGGTCGCCGACCAGCCAAACGTCCCCCTCCAGCCGCCCAAGAGGTCCAAGAGGAAACCGATCGCCAGGCAAAAGTAAGTAATTTCATCTTTATAAAATATCACTTTCGATGCCTTTTTCACGATGTTGACGGTCACTCCAACGAAAGCAGTTTTATTCATTATAACAACAACAACAACAAACCATCACGCCGTTTCCCCGTAGGGGTAGGCAGAGAGGATAGAACGCCATAACACTCTATCTTGGCATACAGACCTCGCTTCCTCTACATTCATACATCTTCTTATGCACGCACGCCGATTATTCCTGCTTTTGACATGTCCATCTTCAAGTATTTGATGGACTCGATCGTGCCATGTCTTTCTCGGTCTTCCTCGTTTTCTGCATCCATCAACATTTGCATCGTAGATCCTTTTAGTCGTTCTTTCGCTGTCCATTTGCTCTACATGTCCAAACCAACGCAGCACCCCTTTCTTAACTCTGTCAATAATGCGTGTCTCAGCCTTACACACTTCACGGATCTCGACATTTGTGCACCTATCATACATCGTTTTACCTCACATTCGCCTGAGGGATCGCATTTCGACAGCGTTCAACCTACTTTCATCATTATTTTTCCAATTCCATACTTCGCTCCCATACGTTAGAGTTCATTATCACTTCTTTAATTTGACGCAAGCAGCTTAAAGCTGATACGCTTCAATCTATTTTTAATCAACGTTAGCTGTTGGCGCACTTAAACTTTTCCCAAACAAATCTAGTCCATTTTTGAACCCATCGAGACTACACGCTGAGATCAGCTCCTGTGGCAGCTTATTCCAATCATCGACAACCCTATTGCTCGGGAAATGCTTCTGTGGTCTGTGGCCTCGAAGACGAGCGTCTCGCTTGAGCTCGAGCATGGGATCAAAATTTGGGCAGCTACAGTGACTGTCGAGCATCTCGTATGTCTCGATTCAATTCCAGTCTCTCCGCGTATGGAAGCCGCTTTAGGCTCGTCGAACAGTTCTGTCTTATGCTGGCCTTATCTACATGCGCTTCGGTGTTCCCGGCAGGTACAGCCCGGCGGAGGGCGAGGGGGAGGCGCCCCCCGAGCCGCCCGAGGTGGCGGAGGCCTACCGCCCCTCGGACTGGCTCTGCGCCGTCCAGCCGCGCAAGGCCCCCTACCACCCCCAGATGGGCGATCAGTGCGTCTATTTCAAACAGGTATCCAATCACCTAATCATAGGATAAAAAATACAGGTCTGAGTGAAGACCAGAGCCCTGGACGAGCACTTTTGACTCAATAGCTACTGTCTCTCTATGTGTTGAAAAATTCTACAGTGGCATTGCCCCTCGAGAGGGTTACACAGTCATATTTTTGTTCATCCACCACAAACTAAAATGTCAACTAATGTTTCCTCATTATATGCGAGATCTCGCTATTTCTGTGAAATGCGTAACCTAGAGAGAAGCCCAAACGTAGGAAAATTATTCTATGACTATTGGGTATTAAGTTAGCTACAGTTCGCAGCAAAACAATGGGCCTTACTCAGGTCGAGAGTTGCCAAATGGATATTAATTTGCATTGTAAATATTTTTAAATATGTACTTGTGGATTTATTATTGCAGGGTTATTCCAATTTATTTTCCTATAATTCAATAATATTTATTTAATAAAACTGAAAATACTTGTGTGTGTTTATTTTTTATTTATTTATTCACAATATACTTATGTTACATTTATTGAGACATAAATCCCAACTCCGTGGAACCAAAGTCCCGTGTTGAGTTTGTTTGTTTGTCCGTCACATCTCCGAGACGCCGAGTCGTAGCGGCCCGAAATTTGGACACGTCGTTTTAGATGCAATTTCAAGGTTAACGTTGCTATTTTCGAGTAAAATTTCAATGGACCTCTCCTCGATAAAGACTCAAACTTTATACGGATGCCCAGTGCGGCCCCGACATATTGCCCGTAATCAACTGTCGTTATCAACAGTAAACATACTTTAATTCACAAATTTATCGTCTAAATTGAGAAAAAATAGTATCTGAAGTAAATATGTCGATATAAGGAAAGTTTTTAAGCAACATAATACACGTGTCGGGACAACAAATGCCAAAATTCAATGTAAATCATGGGAAAATATTGGGAATCAATTCCCTGTGAAAACTGACTCCTTTAACAGCTTTGACGCTCCTACTGCTGCAAGCAAACATACTGCTATCCACCATAGTGGATTTTTATTTATTATAACGTAAATATCCAAGTTATTTACAAACAAAGCCAAGCACAGCGACAAAAGCATCCGATCGAACCGTTATGTTTATGTTGTCAAGCAAAACAAAATGGCCACCAATTGGTTGCTAACCAACAGACCAACATCGCTTGCGTTCTATGAAACATAGTGATAGGGCTTCTCTCTAGGTTACGCATTATTACTCCGAGGTATTTAACATTATATTCAAATAAACTATTCGTCGGACTGCTCTCCCGCCCCATGCTGACGTTTCTCTCGGTGCTTTCTCCCGTTGCAGGGCCACGCCCGCTACCTGGAGGCCGTCGCCGAGAAGAGCGTCTACAAGGTGGGCGTCAGGGACAAGCCTTGGGAGAGGCTGAACATCGGCGTAAGTATTTTGTTGACATTTCTTGAAAAAAATTAAATCAAAATTTTAATCAAATCTCGTCTGCTATGGAATGGAGCATGGGCGATCGGTCTCAAGAGGAGAGACTGCACTTACGGAGAAATAATCCGCATAAATAAAAGTTTCAGCTCTTTAACTTCACAAACATCAACGGATAAAAGAATCGAAGGAATATAGATGTTCAAATATGGGCAGAATGGTGAATGTTACACAGTGTGAAAAGTGGCCACTTAAACCAGCCATTGACATGTCATAAGCCCTGTAGATGCCTAGACTTTTATATTACCTTTTTCTTAAATGTTCTTCATCTCTGTTGTAATATGTTAATTATGCGATGTTTGAGTATGTCCAAATGCTTGCAGACTGGACATACTCAAACATTGCATAATTAACATATTACAACAGAGATGAAGAACATTTAAGAAAAGGTAATATAGAAGTCTTGGGCTTATGACCTGCCAATGGCTGGTTTAAGTGGCCACTTTACACACTGTGTAACATTCACCGTTCTGCCTACATTTGAACATCTTGATTCATCCATAGCCCAGTCCTTGTCTACAAAAATTCGGACAAACCCAAAATATTGTTGATAAATTACCTGGTCCATGAAGAAGTATAGAAATTGAAAAAATAATATTTTCAGGCGTTGCCTAGTCTAGTATGTAGGTGGAATAATTCAATTAGACGAATCTCACCCGCATAAATAAAGGTTTCAGCTCTTTAACTTCACAAACATCAACAGATGAAAGAATTGAAGGAATGTAGATGTCCAAATATGGGCAGAATGGCGAATGTTACACAGTGTGTAAAGTGGCCACTTAAACCAGCCATTTACAGGTCATAAGCCTTGTAGATGCCTAGACTTCTATATTACCTTCTTTTAAATGTTCTTCATCTCTGTTGTAATATGCTAATTTATATTTAATGTTTCAGGAGTGCGAGACCGTGAAGGTGGTGGGCATCAAGTACGTGATCCGGCCGCCGCGCCTCGTGTGCCTGAAGCTGCTGCTGGCCAGCGGCGCGCACTTCACCGTGCGCTACCACGACATGCCCGACGTGCTGGACTTCCTCGTGCTGCGCCAGACGTACGCGGCGGCCGCGGAGCGCCGCTGGGCCCCCGGGGACAGGTGCCATGAACTAATGACATTTGAACGGGGAAAACATTTTTGACCAGAGATAATATCTGCATTCTTGTAGGCGTCTGCTTACCATGCCAGAGGTCGCAGGTTCGATTCCCGACATGGTTGACGTAAAAAAATTACAGTAAAACCCCTGTTCTACGTTTTTTACGCAACAAAAAAAAGTGTAAAACTGAGGAAAACGCTTAAGCGTGAAAATGAAAAATGTATGGAAAAAATTGATTTTTCTTAGAATATAATTATTGTACAAGACTTCTAAATTTACTGCATGATTGGGGATTATTCATATTTACCAATGATTTAATAAAAAAAAATGTATTTTTTCAATACTTGTTTTACCATTCTTTCGTCGTCCAATATGGTAATGTGTCGGTTGTTCTCCGCGCGCCAGGTTCCGCTGCCTGATCGACGACGGCTGGTGGACGGGCGCCGTGGTGGAGGGCGGCGGCGACCTGTTCCTCAGCCTGCGCGTGCGCTGGGACAACGGCGAGTACGAGCGCATGAGCCCCTGGGACCTGGAGCCGATCGACGACACACGTAAGCCGATTTGCGCACGTTGGAACGGGGTAGATTCAGTGGCGAGTGGTGGTTTATTTTATGGGTAATCTACAAAAAATGACAAAAAATAATTACATAATATGCAAGTAATGTAATTTACAAATTTAAATTTATTTCAACAGAGAGGGAAAACGTTTTTTAGAAGGGAATATAAGGGTCTAGGAATAACTCCCTAGGGAGGAAATCCTGCCAGTCTGCAAGCATTCGGACATACTCAAACATTGTTGAATCTTATATCTGGTAAAAGAAGAAGTATAAAAATTGGAAAATTGTTTTCAGGCGTTGCCTAGTAGGTGATTCGGTTCAGCCGGATGAATCTCACCCGCGTGATAAAGGTTTCAGCTCCCTTACTTCACAAAAAAGTCAACAGATGGAAGAGTTGAGGAAATGTGGATGTTCAGACATGGGCAGAATGGCGAATGTTACACAGTGTGTAAAGTGGCCAATTAAACCAGCCAATGACAGGCCCTGTAAATACCTAGACCTCCTTTATTTCTTCCTTTTAAACAATTTTTCTCTCTCTATTGAAATAAATTTAAATATGTTTAACTCCCTAGGGAGGAAATCCAGCCGGTCTGCAAGCATTTGGACGTACAAAAAACATTGTTTAATTACAAATGACTTTTTTTTCTGTGGCTCTGTGAAAATCAACTCAAACAGCAAATATTATTACCCATGCGATATACGCCGCTTTGTTCTACACTATTTTAATACCATACTTGTACAAAAGTTTATTAACAAATACCACAATGACATTCGGCAGATATTTCCATTATGATTAAAATGTCAACTCTGAGCACTGGCCGATTCCTTTGAAAATTAATAATGCCAAAAATGGCCACGTCGAACGCCACATGTCCTATGTGGTACGTAATATGTCAACGGTATCCTATCAAAGGAAAATAGTCCTTCGGAAATAATGTTCGAAGTACTAGTTTCCAAATAGAGAATTGTCAAATAATATCTGTAATCTGCAAGCTTGTTTTTGATAATGTGTGATTCTTAATTTGTATAATTTATATTTTAAAAATTATTTCTACTACCATCACGCCATTTCCTCGTAGGGGTAGGCAGAGAGAATGGACCGCCACACACGTCTATCCTGGCATACACTCCTAGCCTCTTCCACATTCATACATCTTGTCATACATGCCCTTCGGTTCTGTCCGCTTTTGACATGACCAGACTTAAGATTTTGGTTTATCTGATCGTGCCACGTCTTCCTCGGTCGTCCTCGTCTAACGTCGCCGTTCATTTTCACCATATATACTTGTTTTACCATTCTCTCGTCGTCCATTCGTTCTACGTGACCGAACCATCTCGGAGACCCTTTCTTAATCTTATCAATTATGCTTGTCTCAGATTTACACTCTCGCCTGATTTCATCATTCGTAACCCTGTCATACATTGATTTCCCACACATTCGTCTAAGAGATCGCATTTCAACCGCGTTCACTCGGCTTTCATCCTTCCTCTGCCAGTTCCATGTTTCACTTCCATACACAAGTGTCTGCACTAAAACTCCGATGTGCACTGCCAGTTTAGCTTCGATTGACATATTTTTATTGGCAATTACGCCGCTTAGTGCTCCGTTCATTTTGTTGCCCGCATTCACTCTCCTTTCAACATCTTTTTCTACTCTTCCATCTCTTGAAAACATGCTTCCCAGGTACACAAATTCTTCTACTTGCTCGAGACATTCGTTGTTTACATTTATTTCTGATTATCTTTTTTGCATTGTATTCTTTGGAATTTGATTATTTAATACATTTACCCTTTTTTCTAGATTGTGATTCTACGTCATTATAATTTGATCTAATTAATTTTACTATGTATTTTTATTGTTATTTATTGTGGCTTGACACGGGCATAGCCTAAAAAGCCTTAATTAGTTCATAAATATTTAATTTTGTAATTTTAAATGAACAGCTTACCCACCACATACCGCACACCGCATCTGAGGACATTAGTGTCCTTGGCGGTGCCCACATACACGGAAAATTTGCTCGTTGTCAAACGAGAAAAGCTGCCCGAAGGAGCTCTCTGAAATCTGGTAGCCTTAGCATCTTTGTGCTGAAAGAAAGTAATCCAGAAGTACATAATATGTACTTCATTGGATTGAGAAGAGAGGGAAGTGAATTCTCCACTGACTGGGATTGAATTGATTGGACATGATCAATTCGCCGAAATGATTACAAAACTCTTGAAAAGCCTCGAAATTCTTTTTAGAAGCCACCAGATCTGTGTATCCGACAGGACCTATAACAGGGCCGCGGATAGTAGCGAGAAGCCCCATTCGGTAATCATGGAGAAGGGCAAAGGGACAAATTTTAAATGAATAAATAAATTTCCCAGGTCTGCCGACGGACGTGGGCGGCTGGGTGAGCGTGCTGCCGCGCGAGCTGGAGGCCGTGCTGTACCGGCCGCGGCCGGACGAGTGGCCCGGGGGCGACCGCGCCGCCGCCTGCCGCATGATCGCCGCCGGCCTCGACCAGGTACGTCCGCCGGAGACGACGCGAACGACCGTAATGTCCGCTTCTCGACCGAGAGCCGACAGCCCGGGTGAGCGGGGTGAGGCTCCTGCAGCTTTCGACCATATCCGACATTGTTTTCCTTTCCTCGTTCAGGAAGGGGCAACGCCATAACACGTGGGCGTTATCTGCCAGTCGAAAAATAATTATATTTAAAAAAAAATTTGAGTTTGTCCAAATTTTTGTAGACAAGGACTGGATTCAACTCCCTGGGGAGCTGCTTACACTAACATATTACAACAGAGATGAAGAACATTTAAGATAAGGTAATACAGAAGTCTAGGCGTCTACAGGGCTTATGACCTGTCAATGGCTGGTTTAAGTGGCCACTTTACCCACCGTGTAACATTCGCCATTCTGCCTATATTTGAACATCTATATTCCTTCGATTCTTTCATCTGTTGATGTCTGTGTTAAAGAGCTGAAACTCCCTGGGGAGCTGTTCATATTAACATATTACAACAGAGATGAAGAACATTTAAGATAAGGTAATACAGAAGTCTAGGCATCTACAGGGCTTATGACCTGTCAATGGCTGGTTAAGGTGGCCACTTTACACACCGTGTAACATTCACCATTCTGCCTATATTTCGATTCTTTCATCGGTTGATATTTGTGTTAAAAAGCTGAAACTCCCTGGGGAGCTGTTCATTTTAACATATTACAACAGAGATGAAGAACATTTAAGATAAGGTAATACAGAAGTCTAGGCATCTACAGGGCTTATGACCTGTCAATGGCTGGTTAAGGTGGCCACTTTACACACCGTGTAACATTCACCATTCTGCCCATATTTGAACATCTATATTCCTTCGATTCTTTCATCTGTTGATGTTTGTGTTAAAGAGCTGAAACTCCCTGGGGAGCTGTTTATATTAACATATTACAACAGAGATGAAGAACATTTAAGATAAGGTAATACAGAAGTCTAGGCATCTACAGGGCTTATGACCTGTCAATGGCTGGTTTAAGTGGCCGCTTTACCCACCATGTAACATTCACCATTCTGCCCATATTTGAACACGTATATTCCTTCAATTCTTTCTCTGTTGTAATATGTTAATTACATTTTAATTACATACGACTATTAAGTATATTTTTTAATTGACATACCTTTAAAAAATATTGTCGTCGTCTAATTTATGATATTTTATTTTTTATTATTGCGCAATTTTTAGAAAAAACATTCGTTTTAAAATGGCAAAATCGTGTGATTTCCCGCGATGAATGCCGCCGTTTTGTAGCAACAATTCACGGACAGTGTATACTTGCAATGCCGTGTTAAACAGACTTCACGAACTCGGCAATAGTTATTCCCGCGTGTCGGATATATTTAGTGTAGGGTATTGTTCCTATGGAACAAACCTTTTGAACTTTTTCAAAGATGGTGAATGGTAATTATATTTATTTATTCATGCGTTTCATAATATATATATATATATAAATACAGTTTTTTGTTCACTTTGCCCAGCTGTATGAAACAGTACTTATGATATTCTGAATATGCTGTATAATTTTTAGGTTAATTTTTTAAATACAAATCTTGTATAATTTTTTTTTTATAATCTTAGGTATAAGGAAATTTATGTTTTAAAAAAAATATATATATATATTTAGCCAAATATGTTAGTATTATAAATGTTTGTAAAAGGCAGATTTGCCGTTTATCTTAAAAATATAAAATAAATTAATTTTTGCTTGCGTTTTACCAGACAACAGCCTTAATATGTATTAAAGTCTACAGTGAATCGACATCGGGGTTTCGATTTTAGGTGATGCTGCTCGCGATCGCGGAGCCGTTTGTAGCGCCCGTCGACCTGAACGTCTACCCGAGCTATGCCTACATCGTGGAGTACCCCATCGACTTGTCCACCATCAAGGTAAGACGTGAAGGGGACCTGCGAGTGTATTCCTAATCGTACTGATCAGCGCGTATGCCTACCATGCCAGCGGTCTCAGGTTCATGTTTGACATGATATATTTATTAAAAACGTGTTGGACTGGAATATTTCACAGTCCCCCGACTGGCACTGGAAGCGTAAGACTGATCATCTTACCTCGTAACAAAAATGATCAAGATACGCTGCGATTGGTACACCAATGCAGTGCCCTATGCACCATTAGGCGCGGAAAGGGAAATTATGATGATAACAGTTTCACACACTCTTTGAGTCTCACTCTCGATAATACAGGTATGTATATTTGAAAGCGAGAGACACAATCTCACGCGTCACACGCACGAAAAGCAAATTTTTTAGTACTTCCCCGGGTGCTAGTTGGTAGCTGCACGACTCTCGTCACGGGCGGTTCTTTCGCCCGTGCTGCGAGCATGAGCAAATGGTTTTTCACATTTTGGACTTACACTATAAATAATTGAAGCAATTTCAAATGAATATTACATTTTTCCGATTTAAACACCTCAATAGGTGCGAAGGTTTTCACGGTCACTGTTATCAATATGTTTCTTATTGTGTGTTGGATTTGTTCCGACGCTTCGGCTACCATTGCAGGAGCCATCTTCGGGGCAAACTCGGTTTACCCTGAAGATGGCTCCTGCAATGGTAGCCGAAACGTTGTAACAAATCCAACACACACGGTATCACCCGAAAAAGAAACATATTGCCAGTCAGTAGCTCCACGACTTTCGTCACGGGCGGTTCTTTCGCCCGCGCTGCGAGCATGAGATAATGGTTTTTTCATGTTTTTAGAAAATTAATCACTTTTGACTCCCAACTATAAATAATTGAAGCAGTTGTATATGAATATTACATTTTTCCAATTTAAAATCTCTCGTTTTTTGCACGTGTAATGACTACACAGCACTGTAACGCGCTGATGTTTTTGGGACAGCGAGGAAAAATTAATGGACAAATACTCTTGCTATTGGAGAGATTATGCTTTTATAATATCAAGCCTTTACTAATACCTTAAATATTTTATTTTGTTTATGATTCAATTCAATCAATTTGTTTAAAATAATGCATACATTGCAAACTAAAATTTAAGACGTACATATTGTAAAAAGACAAAAAATATATAAAGAGACTCTTGTCATAATAGATGGAGAATCTTGCTCCGGAAATCTCCTTCAGATACACGGAACAGATCAACATCCAGAGCGACGTTGTTCCGCATAGCGATAGCCCTTCCGACGGCAGGGTGCTCCTGGTTATCGGAATATGAAACAGAGTATGCTGACGCTGTCTTATTATTTATACTTACCAATGCTCGTCATGATCTCAGGATTGTCTTCTCCTGTATATGAACTTTTTATGTAATATCCCCCCCTCTCCTCCTGCATTCATTAGTGTGAAATCTGTAATTGTTCTTACTTTTTAAAATTGTTCTTTTGTACCTTGTTTTTTATATAAAGACTGTATGATTTCATTAATAAATAAATAAATAAATAAATAGTAAAATATAAGTAAAAATAAATTGCAGAGTCATCTGCAGGCGATTACTAGTACTTAATTTAACTCGGAAGAGTCTTAACTACATAAAATAAAGTAATCTGCTTAATTAAAATACTTAACTTCAATATCAATACATAGATGGCGCTCCAACTCACCTGTGGATGGTTTCTCAATTCGTAACATATATACAAAAATCAAAAATGTTATCTGTGTGGATA